>NW_028274815.1:59047592-59349779 GCF_037043125.1 Eumetopias jubatus | reverse complement strand
GGGCTCAGGTCTCCTGACTGTTATTCCAGGGCAGCTTTCCCCGGACCTAATAATTTCCCTTTTCTTTGGAGTACAGCAAAATGTTGCCAGAGCCAACATTCTTATTTAAGATCACTTCAGTTCTTGGAGTAGGATATAGAAAAAGGAGACTGCTTTTTTTAAGGTTTCCATTTAAACTTCCTCAAACAATAAAGTCAATTTGCTCAATTCTGTGTCCTTTCAAAGGGTCATAGCCTCAGCTCCCTCTGAATTTCTTCTAGGTGGCAGCTTCTGTTTCCTTCAACTATGGAACGCCGCCTTTCTCTAAGTTTGCTTCTGGCCTCCAAAAACTTTTCTTGCTTTTTTAAATGAATTTTGTGCATTTTGGTCCTTGTCCTTTCAGTACTCAGCCCTACGCTCAAGTGTACCCACATCTCCAGATACGGAGCCCCACTTGGAACAGTTGTAAAAGGAGAAAAAACTTTATGAAAATAAGGTTCTTCCATTTTGCAAACTGCAATAGGCATTAATTGCTTTCTTTGAGGTCCCAGAACGACTTCTGGTCCCTGTACTTAGAACTGAAGGCATGTGACCTAATTTGAGAACATTGGCTAACATACTAAGCCCTTAGCCTCAGATATACTGGGTTCCAAAAGGTATAAATCCCCTGGCTGGTGAAATAATATATTTGTGTGAAAAACATCCATATATCCCAACAAGATCTGTAGAAACACTCAGCAACTATGGATACCTAACAGGTAGTTCTCTCTCATGTAAGTATGAAAGTGTAAACAGAAGAACAAGATTGTACGTAGGACCAGTTTTAGGTTTGGTCCCACTATAGTGCAGTTCCACAATTTAGAAGGAATTACATGGCATAAGATGGATGGACAGCATCAAAGTTGTGCATCTGAACCCATGAGTAGGCTCTTCAATCCCAGGGTAAGAGTTCTGGGATGAAGTGGAAAACCCTTAACAGGCTCTGGTAGGAATGATGCACCTCATTAATACCCAAAATGTATAAGCAACTCACACAACTCAGGAGTAAAACAACAACAACAAAACAACTCAATTAAAAAATGGGGAAAGGACCAGAATATTTTTCCAAAGAACACATACAGAAAGCCAACAGCACAAGAAAAGATGCTCAACACCACTCATCATCAGGGAAATGCAAATCAAAACCACAGTGAGATATCATCTCACACTGTTAGAAAGGCTAGAATCAGAAAGACAAGAGGTAAGTGTTAGCAAGGAGATGAAGAAAAGGGAATCCTTGTGCACTGTTGGTGGGAACATAAATTGGTTTAGTCACTGTGGAAAGCAGTATGGAGATTGTTCAAAAATGAAAAATAGAACTAGCATACGATCCAGCAATCCTACTTCTGGGTATGTAGCCAAAGGAAGTGAAAACAGGTTATCAAAAAGATATCTGTACTCCCATGCTTATTGCAGCATTATTCACAATAGCCAAGGTAATATGAATGAATGAATAAAGAAAATGTGGTATGTATAATGGAATAATATTCAGCCTTTAGAAAGAAAGAAATCATGTAATATTTTTTAAAGATTTTATTTACTTGACAGAGACACAGCGAGAGAGAGAACATAAGTAAGGGGAATGGGAGAGGGAGAAGCAGGCAGCCCGCCCGATGCGGGGCTTGATCCCAGGACCCTGGGATCATGATCTGAGCCGAAGGCAGATGCTTAACGACTGAGCCACCCAGGCGCCCCAAGAAATCATGTAATTTGAGACAACATGGATGAACCTGGAGAACATTATGCTAAATGAAATAAGCCAGACACACAAAGATGAATATTGCATGATCTTCCATATATGTGGAATATAAAAAAAAAGAAAAAAGAAAAAAGAAAAAAGGTCAACTCATAGCAATAAAGAGTAGAATGGGGATGGGGACAGGGGGGAGATATTGATCAAAGGTATAAATAGAAACTTCCCTTATGAGATGAGTAAGTTCTGGAGACCTAATATATAGCATGGTGACTATTGTCAATAATAATGTTTTGTATACTTGAAATTTGCTGAGAGAGTAGGTCTCAAGTGTTCCTACCACACGCACTAAAAAAGGTAACTATGGAAGGTGATGGGTATGTTAGTTTGATTGCAGTATCATTTCACTATATCTGTGTACATAATATCATATTGTATGCTTTAAATATATATAATTTTTATTTGTCAAAAATAAAATTTTTAAAAAATGAATTGAATGATGTACCTCATCCTCTTATGGAGGTGAAAAAGCACTGGGTTTTTCATCTCTGTGAGGCTGGGAAAAAGTAGGTAACTTGGCTGCTGCTAGAATAAGTGGGTCCAGTCGTAGGTTTCCTACTTTGAGGGCTGCATTTCATGCTTGCTCAGTTTAGCAAGCACTGTGCTTTGTGCTTTTAACAAAACTTAAGCATTTCCAAATGAATCAGAAGATCCAGTATGTATTTGTCAAAACACTCCCCTCTGCGCATGCACACACACATACACACACACACACAAATTGGCTAAATTCATAAACAAGCTGCTTTATCAGGGTCACAGAGTCTTAAGCATGGATCCAAGTGAGTTAAAAGCCATGGATATAAATAAGAAGTCTAACATTTCCTGAGCGGGGACATAAGCACACAAATACACTGTGCTGTCCTAAATTCCAAAGGCAGTATTTCCCAGAGTCTTAAAAGAGGTCCTTTTAAATTTTTTAAAAATTTTATTTATTTATTTATTTATCTTCTGAGTACTTATATATTAACTAAATACAGTTCTGAGCACTTTAGAAATATTAATGCACTTAATAACTTTAACAATTTTTGCCAGGTAAGTACTCCTCATATCCTCATTTTGCAGATGAGGAAATAGAGTCACAGAGAGTTTAAGTAACTTGCCTGAGATTAAACAGCAAATAAATGGCAGGATAGGAACTCAGGTAGTTTGACTCTAAAGTCTATGCTATTACTTACTATGTTACATCATGAGGTTATTATGTTGCAATTTTCTTTATAACTAGCTGGTAGATAAATTTGTTTGCTTGTAGTACTAATGAAACCAAGATGGTGAGTTCAGTACTTGAATGTGCCAATTATTGAGGCTCTGCATATAGTAATATATAATCTCTGGTTGGTTGGTTGGTTGGTTGGTTGGATGGATGGATGGTTTTTAAAGGGTGCTCCACGCAGAGCTTGAACTCATGACCCTGAGATAAACCTGAGCCAAAATCAAGAGTTGGATGCTCAATGGACTGAACCACCCAGGCAACCCTGTAGTTTGTATCTTTAATTTCAAAGTCTTCAATTAATTATTAGCTTTTTCAACTCAAAAAACTATGATAGTTTTCCCTTTTAGGGCCATGCCTTATAAACTACGAGTATAAAAAGCAATGTAAGCATTATTTCTAAAACATCCTAAGGTTGCAATACAAGGGACCAGGTATAAATGCCCAGAGCTTGCTAGAGATTTGTAAGAGAGAATTTATAATGAGACTAAAAATAAGTTATTTGCCTGTTGAACACCTCGATGCTTTCCTTCCATGCTGCTATTTGCATGAAAATCTGCCCCTTAGGTCAGGGTTTATTATAGGTTGGAAAAGTTATAGCCAACCACAAACCCAGGAATCCAAATCTCCCAACACACATAAAAAACAAAAAACCTCCTTCATCTGCAGCCAGAAGTGCTTCTGGGCCTTGGAACTGCCCCATTGTGCCTTGGCCCCTCCAGCACAGACAAGCCAGAGTGTTGCCATGGCGGCAACGACCCAACTGTGTGGGTTGGTTTCAATAACCAGCAGCTGCTCACTTCAGAAAAAGCAGGAGGACAGCCCAGTTCTGAATGAGCATTTTTCTCTGAGCTTCGACATGACCTGCATATTGTTTTCTCATTGAATTTCCTTTTATTTATTTTTAAATATCAACTTTCCTTGAACTTTCCCTCTCATTCGTGTTGCATTTGGCAGGACGACAGAATTTCTCTTTCCTTCTGTAGAAAATGTGGTGTTTTTTTTTTCTTTAACAGTTCCTGAGGTTTTCCCCGCGCCTTCTTTATCGCTCCCATCCACACACACACATTTTGCACACACACACATACACACACGCACACCTTTGCCTTATTATATAAAGACCCAGAACAAAGCCACCGAGTTTAATTGCTTCAAGAAGTATGAAGGCCCAGATAAACCCAAAAACTCTCCCTGACTCACCCAACACCAGGCACATTTCATTTGTCCTGTGAAAATTTGGAGGTGGAACAGAAAAATGACCCTTTCTTCACATTGTTCTGGCCATGATCAGAGTATCTATTTCTTAATCCTAAACATATTCTTAATTCAGAGTTGATTCACAACTTGGGTTTTTTTCTCTTTGTTTACATGTTGGCAGAATGCAAAGAATATAAAAATATAAAGACTACCAATATAATTTATGACCCTCCCCCATAAGGATTGCAGGAAAACTGTTCTTGATGCAAGACAAGAGCTGTATTATATTTGAGATTAATTTTGCCCCCTCAGCACTTGAGGGGTTTGGAATAATTTGGAAGTGAGGTTTGTGCTGCTGTTGAGCTCTTTTTTTTTTTTTTATGAACTTGAAACAATTTGTTTACAAGTTGTTACTAAAGTCTGTCAGAGAAAAATGTTTGTGGACATAGTATCCAAAAGGCTGACAGAACCCAGAACTTGCTTGGTATTCAAAGGAGAGCTCATCCAACATTATCCTGCACACTGTATAATTACTTGCATGTTGGGAGCCAAAAAAAGGGAATGCAATCCTGTGAATGTGTGTTTATACTGAAGATTTTGAGAAGCAAAACAATTCAGCAAGCATTCTTCATCCCCAGCATCTGGGAATAATTAATTTGCTTGCTATGGTTTATAGCATGAAGTTGATAAAGTTGTCTGAAGCATTGAGGCCATTTGCCTTATTTAAAACTTTCTGCTATAGGATTTTACATTGTGGCTAATTTTAGTAAATCTTTTTATTTTTAATCCGAAAATGCTGTGACAAGGAAGAACCTTCTGCTTATGGTTTCTTGATCATTTTCTTTCTGGTATTATTCCCACTGTGTTCAGGAAGCTGGTGCTCACACACCTCCTGCTCCGTTCTTCCTTGCTATGTAATGCTGCCGGGGCAGAGCTCTCAACAGTGAGGCCCAGGAAAAGGTAGTTGGGTTTTTATATATTGTTTTCAGTAAACACTTTTTTTTTATTTTTAAAGATTTTTATTTATTTATTTGACAGAGAGAGAGAGAGCACAATCGGGGGGGCGGTGGCAGGCAGAGGGAAAGGGAGAATCAGGCTTCCCACTGAGCAAGGAGCCCAATGCGGGCTCATCACCTGAGGCGAAGGCAGACACTTAACGACTGAGCCACCCAGGTGCCCCCATTTTCAGTAAACACTTATTAGAGCTCTGAAGAGTTCCTCTGGAGCTCCATTTTACAAATTTTAGGCCCAGACACTGGGGAGATTGTCATGTGAGACTCTCAATGTATTACATTATGGACAGTATTGTGACAAGTTCTGATGGTTTATGTTAGGTGCTACATTCCTTTAATTGTGACTTTTATTTATTTATTTTTTAAGATTTTATTTATTCGTAAGACACAGAGAGAGGCAGAGGGAGAAGCAGGCTCCCTACCTAGCAGGGAGCCCAATGCGGGACTCCATCCCAGGACCCTGGGATCATGACCTGAGCCAAAAGCAGACGCTTAACCATCTGAGCCACCCAGGCACCCTTAATTGTGACTTTTAGAAAGAAAGCACAACATATACAGTTGACCCTTGGGCAATACCATGGTTGGGGTCCCAACCCTCCGTGCAGTCAAAAATCCATGTATAACTTTTGACTCTCCAAAAACTTAACTACTAATAACCTACTGTTGACCAGAAGCCTTACTAATAACATAAATGATTGATTAATACATATTTTGTATGTTATATTATATACTGTATTCTTATAATAAAGCACCTAGAAAAAAGAAAATGTTACTAAAATTGTAAGGAAAAGAAAATACATTTACAGTACTATGAAAAAACCCACTTATAGGTGGACCTGTGCAGTTCAAACCCATTGTTGTTCAAAGGTCAAGTGTATATATAATGTCTTCTCTATCTGATCTAACAGTTCAGCATGTTACAGGGAGCTCATCGGTCTCTGGGGAGTCTCTTTCTATTTCTCACTAAGGCATGCTAGAATGAAACACAATTGTTACTCTGACCTTAGTTTAATTTGGGATTTCAGAATAGGAGCAAATGTCTTATTTTTGTTGGCCGAGTGTTCCAAGTGTTTAACAGTGTTAAAAGTTTTCTATAGCACTTGTAAAAGCTCAAATTTCACAACATCCAGCTCTTTTCTTTTGAATCCTGGTGAGAAACAAACTAAGGAACTCCGCAAATAGAGCCAGGCTTTCACCCCCACCTCTCTCTTCTCAGGATTTATCTCCACACTTTGACAACTGTTTGAAATCTCTGGTGGCCTATATTTCAGATCTCTTTGGACTAAATATATGTCATTGTCCTTCACAGTCAAAAATAACTTCTAGAAAGATTTCTGTTTATGGGGGTTGTACTCGCAAAGAGTATCCAGCCCGAGGTCCAGTTGTCAGGTTGGTACACTCACTGCCCCAGACCCAGAAAATGCTGACTCAGACAGCTACTTTTGCCTTTCTGCTTCTACACTCCCACTCTACACTGTGACACCTTCCTGCTCCCTCCTTGAGGGCTGAGAAGCAGGGACTGGACCTTATATCAGTGACTAGATCCTTTCATGTGATCACTCTCAAAAGCCAGTACGTGATCCAGTGACTGGATTGGTACTGGTGGGTCATGAGTTTTCTCAGATCTGTTTTCTGATACCAAAAAAAGTAAGTTCCATGAATACAGAGAGCTTCCCTATTTCATGTTTACCACTGTACCTCATCATATAGAAAAATTCCTGATGCATATCATGTAATAAGTATTGGACCAATAAGTAAACAAAAAGGTAAGTGGATATGCCAATGGGGTGAGTTTTTCCTGAAGCTGAATTTACTCATTTTCAGAACTTCTAATATTATGTTCTTCTTACTTTTTCCCTTTATAATATGTTTCTTTTGTAAAAATTATTGTATCAGGTAAAAATGTTATTAGGAAGATTTTTAGGCAAAAGGGAAATATTAAACAACATGATATCTGTTCCCAAAATACTTGCACTCATCCATAAAACTCAGAATCTGGAAGTCACTCCCCTAGAGCATGTTCTTTCTTGCTGTTGCCTTGTCTCTTGTGATATTATCATTTCCTTCATAAAAGTTGCCTCAGGAGGGGTAACAAAAGGTTAATTTATATGAACCAAGATCAAAACCATAATTCAGATTCAGAATCAGGACGTTGTGGAGCAGCCACTTAGTGGCAGGCCCTGTGCCGCACACATTCACATGTTCTCCGGCTTAAATTCCGAGATTGGAGTTATTAGTATTTCTCTTTTACAGATGGAGTGAAAGTGGGCTAGATTCTGGGTGGTCCGCATCTTCCCCCACACAAGGAAGATCTAGAGGGATGAGGAGGTCCAAAAGAGGTGAAGGGAAGATGTGGGACTAAACAGTGCTTTGCCAGTCAAGGGTGATTTGGTTGGGAAGAGAATGACACTGTGGTAAGAGTAAAGATGAGAAGGAAGAATGAGCACACTGTAGTTTGGAACAGAGTCCAGACTGACCTAAATGGAAAGCAAGCAGCAGATAGGAAGACTGTGGATGCCCAGACTGCCCAAGACCATCATTTTGCAAGTGTGAAGCTTCAAAAGTTGGTATGTTCTGAAGCTTGCTAACTTCTCAGGTTCCTATTCAGTCAGTCAATGGCCTGGAAGACATATTTGTCTCTGAATTTGTTTACTTGACTATTTTTGGCTTCACCTAATGTTGCTTGGGAAGATGAGTGTGCTCTTAACTGCTGGTCATGTTTTCCTATAAGAAAGATTCTCTTCAGACCTTAGTACACAAGCTTGTAGGTCTTTTTTTTTTTTTTTTTTTTTAAGATTTTATTTATTTGAGAGAGAGAGAATGAGAGATAGCATGAGAGCACGGAGGGTCAGAGGGAGAAGCAGACTCCCTGCTGAGCAGGGAGCCCGATGCGGGACTCGATCCCGGGACTCCAGGATCATGACCTGAGCCGAAGGCAGTCGCTTAACCAACTGAGCCACCCAGGCGCCCAAGCTTGTAGGCCTTTAAGCATAATCAGTCAATAGCTCTGTTGCCAAATGTGCACAGCCTTCCAAGTTTTCTATAAGAGCTCAGACTATTGAGTTAGAAATTTCCAAGAGAAGCAGAAGCCTAGCCTCTTCCAAGTGTCTAGCCCCGTTAATGTATATGTAAGCTCAGTGTAAAAACTGAATGACATTAATTTTATTATCGAGGTTTACTTTTTCCAGTGGTGAGAGCCTATGGATCTAAGGACATGTGTGCCATCGTTAACTCTGAGTCATCTCACTTGAAGAGTGAAAAGCTGATAAACTTGACAATATGTGTATATGTAAAGTGCCTTTTTCAATGACAGGTGGTAGGTGTTCAATAAATTGTAACTACAGTGGATTCTCATTATTTGTGGGCTCTGTATTGGTGAAGTCGCCTACTTCCTAAAATTTATGTGTAATCCCCAAATCAATACTCATGGCACTTTCCTGGTCATTCATGGACATGGGCAGAGCAGTGAAAAATTTGAGTCACCTGATATACACATTCCCAGCTAAGCTGAACAAAGTAACACTATTTTTGCTTAGTTCCCATACTATAAACAAATGTCTTTTTGTAATCTATTTGATGCCACATTTTCCACATTTTTGTGCCTTTTTATTGGTGATTTTGTTATTTAAAATGATTTCCAAGTGTAGTCCTGAAGTGCTTTCCAAGCTTTCTACACAAAAGAAGCACCTTTTAGAAAACAATGTGTGTTAGATAAACTTTATTGAGATATAAGTTAGAGTGTTCTTGGCCATGAGTTCAATGTTAATAAATGCATAATATATATTAAATAAGGAAATAAAGCATCTTTTAACAGGAACATACATAAAATAAAGTTATGCATTAATCAGTTAATGAAAATGTGACCACAGGCTCACAGGTATCTAACCATGCATTTTCTCTAGGAACGACGGTTTCATATTTGCTCATCAGTGTTCCCAGGGACTTTGCACCACAAATAGTGAGAATCTACTACATTTATTATTGTAGTCATTCAAGAACTATGTGGTTGCTGCCTAAGCCCAATCTGTTAAGTGTCAATGATTTTGTTAAGTTATATCAGATCCCACTGTCTTTCCTCTGCTTCTACCTTAACCAAGATTCTCAAAGTGGTGTTTCTTCATGGTCCCCATTCAGTGCAATGTCCTTTCAGTTCTTGAGCCAAACTTGTCTAGGTTAATAATCCCTGATTCATTTGTTAAGCTTGGCATGACCTCCATCCCCTACTCTTGCCAGACCTAGATACCCACTAGAGTGAATGATTTCTCAGATTGAATTCTCAAGTTGACTTCATAGCCCATCATCCTGGAATTCTGTGTCCAAAGATGAGGCCTGAGTGTCTAGATCACCACTGAATCTCATTATCTCTGCATAACCTACAAATGAGGATTTACCATGTGATAGGTATCCACCCTGTTAAGCTTTTACTCTCAAAAGGGAGACCCATAAAGGGATGTAATATAATGTAGTCAATGATGTGTAGATGATGCTGTGGGAGTGTGGTGGAGAGAAAGTAAATCCAGCAGGCAACCTTTGCTGAAAAGTGATTAGAACCTAGTCTTGAAGAATAAGGAGTAGCCAGGAAAAGAAGAGGATGAAGGCTGTGTAAAGATATTTTGGATTGGGGCACCTGGGTGGCTCAGTCGGTTAAGTTTCCAACTCTTGATTTTGGCTCAGGTCTTGATCTCAGAGTTGTGAGTTCAAGCCCCACATGTACCCTACTTTAAAAAAAAATGTTTTGGATAAATGGAACAGCGTAAGTGAAGGCAAAGAAGCATGAAAAAGCATGGATTATTCTGAAAATCACAAACATTTAAGTATTGCTGGTTATAAGGCATGGAAAGAAGAGACATGGGAGATGAGTCTGGCTAGGGAGATCTGTCATGTCACCAGCCTATATTCATCATGTTGGTGATAGGGAGCCAATAAAACAGTGTAGCTCAAATACATGGCTGGATTTGAGTTATACAAAGACCACCCTGATGTCTGTTTGGAGGATGAGTCTGAGGGGTGCCAACCTGGAGACAGCTTCCATTTTTCTAAGTTTCCAATCGTTCTGGTGGGAGATAGTGAGGTCTTGAGCTAGAGCAAAGGGACTGGAAGGCAGAGGCACATGATGTAGTAAAATCAGCAGGCCTCAGTGATTGTATTAGTCAGGATATGATAGATCATACTACAGTAACAAAGGATCCTCCTCCATCTCAGTGGCCTATCATGAAGGTTATTTCTCAATCATGCAGTTGGCCAGGCTTCTTTGACTTGGTGACACTACCATTTCAAGACAAAAACCTCTGCACTCAACACAACAGGAGAAGAGGGGCGTTTCAGGTAAAGAGAACTGAGAAGGCTTTTCACTACCTTGGCCCACAAATAAGATGTGAATTTTTACTCATGTCTCATTGACCCATACTAGTCATATGGCTGCACTTAACTGTAAGTGGGATGGGAAGTATCGTTTCTAATACGCCCAGAAAGAAAAAAAGAATTGGATATCGGTGAACACTGGTGATGTTTACCATGGTCAAGGTCATGGTGGAATAGAGATGGGATAGCCAATGTAGCGAAATATGCACATGGCAGATGGAGAGGTGAAAGAAGTTTATGATAAACTTCAGATTTTTAGCTTGGAAAATAGAGGCTGATGGTGCCAGCCAGTGAGACAGGGAAGGCTGAAGGAGCACCATATTTGAGGGTAAAATAATGGTTTTTGGATACATGAAACATCCCTAGGGTAAACATTGTATCCAGAGATAAAAAGCAAAAGGTAGCTTGGGGTAAAAGGTAGTGTGGGGCAAAGCTGAAGGCAGTTACAGTGTTTGAATGGTTCAGAAGGAGCAGTAACTGAATCATGGTCATGAGTGGGAGGCAAAGCAGATAAATCACCAGGAGAAGGTGTTTGGGGAAAAAAAATATAGACTGGTGCTCAAGGCTGCTTTCAGCATCAGGCACACATTTTCCTGATGCTATGAAATATGTTAAAGGTGTCATTGAATGCCTGACTGTGCTCTGAACCTTAGCTAGTGACTGAGGTCCTGGTTTTCCATCTCTCTGTAGCCATCTAGCCTCCCTGGGCCTGGATCCTGCTCCCATAAGTGAGCCTTCTGTAACCTGGCTACATGTAGGCAACCCTCCGTCATCCCTGTCTAATCATACCTTGGAATATCTCTCACCTGGCATGGGCTAAGGCCATAACCATAACAGAACTTGCTACCTCATTTTAGACTCTGCTTTTAGACCCTTACCCCAGGTTTAAACTCTTGTGTAAGGACAGTTTCTCCAAACCCCATCCTGAGTCCCTCACAGAGGCCATTCTAGCCTTCCTGCCAACTCAGAAAACTGTGGTCCAGCTTGCCTCAGGCCATACCCTTAGGAATTTAAGAAGATCAGTAAAAGCAATGGTCTTGCATGTTTTTCCCAGAAAATATTTACTACCAATAAAGGATGAAATTTCTCTGAGATTCTAGAGTGAGAGGTGGGTGGCATTATACAGGAACCAGCCTGGAAGCAATAATCAGTGGAGAGGTAAACTTGCTCCCAGCTGGGCACAGGACTCCATGTCCAGAGTCCATGGCTGATATAACAGGGAACCAAGCCTAGGGAAGAAAGAATTGTGAGGAAGCTCACAGAGACTTCAGGAAATAGGTCAGCTGCCATACACATGCCCCCTGTACCAGGAGGAGGCTAAAAATCCATGTTCGAGTCTATAGAAGGACATGACAGATCCACCGTAACTGTAGGAATCAAGATTGGGGGTCCAGGAAAGTGGAGAGGCACTACGGCTTCAGGACACCAAGAGTCAGAGTTAGGCTGCAGACCTGCGTTGTTCTAGGAGTTCTGGTCTCAACAAGACAAGAACTAAGAGGGACAGTCTTCCCTGGACTGGAACCAATTAAAAAAAAAGAAGTAACAAATATGAAAATACATTATGTACTGTAACACTGAATAAACGCAGGATATTGAAACTGTTTAAAAGCTAGTCAAGTAGGGGCGCCTGGGTGGCTCAGTCAGTTAAGTGCCTGACTCTTGATTTCGGCTCAGGTCATGATCTCCCAGTCAGAGTATCAAGCTCTGTGTTGAGCCCCGCTCCGTGCTGAGGGCAAAGTCTGCTTGTCCCTCTCCCTGTGCTTCCTCCCCACCACTTCTCTCTCTCTCTCTCTCTCAGATAAATAAATAAGAAATAAAAGCTACTCATGTAAAAATAGGCTTTATAGCCCCAATTTATGGGCAGGTGCTATGCTAAGTGTTTTATATACATTATTTTTTTCAATCCTCCCCACAACTATAAGAGGTACTATTATTATTTGCATTTTATGGATGAGGAAACCCAAGCTCACAGAATATCTAATTCAGGTCATGCAGCTAACTGGTAAGCAGCAGAGCCTGTGGTCAAGCCCATGCCTGTGTTGATTCCAAAGACACTTCCCCCAAACGGAGAACACTGCTGTGTCTCTGTTTTCACATGTCCAGCTGGGCTGTCTTCACTCGTGGTCTGCAGAGGTTAGTTCTGCAACACCAGCTCTTGTCTCTACTGTCAGCCAGAGAGCAGCCTGGGGAGGGGGGGGACCTTGAGGCTGATTCTGGAGGAGGGCTCCTTCCCCCACAACAAGCGCACAATGGCCAAGCTCTGGGCCTTATCTGGCAGCCCTCACATTCCTGCTGAGCGCCCCAAGCAGGACACATTCCTGACTGGGTGGAGGGAAGAATTCCTAGCATTCTTCAGCCGCTGTCCTCTGTCCTCACAGGAGCTCCTAATCTAAATGGGATAGAGAACAAAAAAAAAAAACAAAAACCCTTCATTTCTAAGGTTTGGAATCACTCTGCATTAAGTCCTGCTCTCCAAACCAGGAGAAGGGAGGAACAAAGCGCTGGAGGGAGATTCAGCACCATTGAGACACATACTTTTCCTTATAACATGTTTTAGGATTGTGGAATCAGGAATTCACACTCTTTCTCAGTGGTCTCTAGGGTCTAAGAGGTCCTTGCAATTAACCTTCATGGTTGACAGACAGTTTATATTGTTTCATTCTTATACATCATAGCATCCAAATATTAGTTATACTTTGAAAATAAAACAGTCCAGGGATGCCTGGGTGGCTCAGTCGGTTAAGCCTCTGCTTTCAGCTCAGGTCATGATCCCAGAGTGCTGGGATCGAGCCCCACATTGGTCTCCCTGCTCGGAGGCGGAGAGCCTGCTTCTCCCTCTCCCTCTGCCTGCCACTCCCCCTGCTTGTGCGCATGCACTCTCTCTCTCTCTCTCTCTCTCTCTCTCTGGCAAATAAATAAATAAAATCTTTAAAAAAAAAAAGAAAAGGGCGCCTGGGTGGCTCAGTTGGTTAAGCGACTGCCTTCGGCTCGGGTCATGATCCTGGAGTCCCGGGATCGAGTCCCACATTGGGCTCCCTGCTCAGCAGGGAGTCTGCTTCTCCCTCTGACCCTCTTCCCTCTCGTGTTCTCTATCTCTCATTCTCTCTCTCAAATAAATAAATAAAATCTTTAAAAATAAAAAATAAAAAATAAAAAAAAGAAAATAGTCCAGTTGTTTGTGTGAACATTACCTCTCTGCAAAGATAACACCTATTACTTTTATAAATAAATTTATATTATACTATGCTTTACCACTTACATTATCTCATTTCATCTTCATAAGAAATCTGTGAGATTGGTACTATTATTTCCATTTCATAGAGGAGAAATCTAATCTGAGAAGTCAAACAGCTGCCAAGGCAGAGGTGGCCTGTGACCAAATTTCCTGACTGCCCTCTACCATGTTTCACCCAAGGCCTCCATTATGTCATCACAGATGCTACAAGCTGGTAACTGGGAGTCTGCCCAGTTAGTGAGTAATATCTGATTCTCCTTCCCAGTGACAACTCCAGTGAGAGACTGGAGGTTGGGGGGCTAGGGGCTAGCTAGGGCCCAAGGTCAGATGTCCTTGTGGCCGTAGAGTATGAAACAAGAAAAGTGATCTAGCATCTTGAGAAGCTGAGTCAAAAAGCCAAGCCAACCACCTAAGCAATGATTTTCAAGGTATGGACTCTAACCAACTGGTAGGCCACAAGCATGTTCCACAAACTGATGCCCAAATGTTAAGTCTTTTCTTTGGATCTTACTAGCAAATGGCCCTTGATGCCCTACATTTTTTCTCTCTCTCTGTGTGTGTGTGTGTGTGTGTGTGTGTGTGTGTTTGTCTAAAGGCTACTTACCAATAACTTCTGAATTGTCAAGAGTTGGTAGTATTTGGTATTCATAAATAAAAATTTAGCACATAACTAGAGTTTACTGAGGGCTTAACTAAATATTCACCTTGCTGCCAGGCAACACTTGGCAATATTTGCAAACTCCCACTATAAAAATGCACAGGCAGATTGCTGAATATCCTCAATTTGGGGGAAGATAGTTTTGTTATCAGTATCAGTGCTATATTGAGTTGCTTGTTCTTTCCTGTGGTTACTATCTCTGCTTTTTCATTATAAATTACCCTTCTTTACCTTCATCATCATCTATTGTGTTTGGGGTGTACTGTTCGATTAACCCTATGGTAGGATAGTGGTATCTATATGGATCAATACTATTTATGACCTCTAAGTTCCTATAACAAAACATTAACCCACATATGGATTACAGTACACACAAAAGCCATCCATACCAATATCGCTAAAGCAGATATATATATAATCTGAATAAAATGCGCTTGCACAGCAACAGTTTGTTGCTATCAGAGAATTCTTTGAAAAATAGGAAGACTGGGGTGTGTGCTTCTTGGAGCATTTTGCCTCATGTAGGTGGGACTCAGTCAAAACAGTTTGGGAATCACTGGGTGGCGAGGGAAAACTTGGGTTCATTATAGTGGGATGGGAAGAACTACAGAGACCAGAAGAGAGTGAACATTTGAAGGAAGCCTAGGAGGCAGAAATTGGAGAGATTAAAGAAATTATGCCTACAGTGTCTTTTCCACATGGAATGTGGAAGGAACAGTTAAAAGTGAACGTGTCCCCAGGCTGCCCTATAGGGTAGTCTGGTTTGGGCACTGTGCAAAAATGCCCTGCCAGGGCAGGTGGGGGCTGAAATCCAGCTATCCTTTACTGACTGTGAACCCCAGTGCCAATGAAGAGAAACCTTTCTGTAACTTGCCTCTACAGAATGCCTTTTAGTAAATGATTTAAAAGTGCCCTTATGTACAAATTATGGCCCTTGAGATACTCCAGGAAGTACTGGGAGACTCTTTTTTTTTTTTTTTTATGGATATACTGAAGGTGGCCACTTTTGCTCCCAACCACAGAAGATGGCTGAGTAACCTAAGGATATTGAACAGGCATTCAAGTTAGGCTTGAAACTTAGAGAAGAGTCCAGTAATGTGCTTATATTTTGGCAAAGTCAGAACATGGGAAGTAAAGAACCTAGATATAAAATAAGGTCTTTCTTTAGTTTCTTGAAATGCCACCAAGAAAAACCTTCCAATACTGAAAAAAAAAAAAAAAAAGCCATCTGAAAGGAAGAACCCATGGAGAGAGGTCTTCTTATCCTGAGAATCTTTGAGTTTGAATTCAGGCAAAAGGAAATCATCTGGTTATTATTACGAATTGAAAATTCCTTAAATGACGCAGGCCAAAATAGAGCCACCCTCTTCAAAAAGCAGTTCTAAATCTGTCCTGCCATATAATTTCATGAATACTTTATTATAAGCTTTACACCACTGTTAATCATTTTATGTGTCCCATTTCATAAAGTGATAATTGTCTTCAAGTAAACCTTAGTGAATAGTAAGATATCATTAAAGGTAAGGATGTAAAATAATGTTTAGTTTGGCTCCTGAAACTTAATCATCTTGGTTTCTTACCTTGTAACTATTAAGAGAGATTAGCTGACATTGTCCTTTTTCACAAACACATTTGGGTGACTGAGTTGCCATATTCCTTTCAGAATTCACATTTCCAAAATTCCAATGGTAGAGTCAATGGTTACCTTTATTTGATTTACCCTGATAACTGAGTGACTATTTATTTGGTATGAATAAAGCTGAGGGTTAGCCCATGTCTCCGGCATACTAGCTATGATCCTACAGGACTGTGTGGTTGGGAAATTCCTATGTGAGGTTGTTGGATTGTATAAGATCCATTATTTTTGTTTTACCTACCCACAAAAGTCCAAGCCATGTTTTGCTGGAAAAGCAGGGAGAAACCACAATGCATTAAAAAATAATAATAAAAAACATCCTGAAAACCAAAACAAATCAAAAAAACAAAACATGATCCCCCACCTGTAGTCAGTGGGATTTAAATTCCCAAGGGCTATGGTCAAGTTCCATAACTTGCTCCCTTAAGCTGTGAGTGGGCAGGCCTACAGTAATCATTGTTTTTCTCAGTTCTTAACGGGCGCAAGGGCCAAAAGCCATCAAATACGGAAGCTTTGGAAGGTAAAGCTTTTCAAAGATCCAGATGAAGTAAGAAGGGGAAAATACTGTAAAAGCAATATTTATTCCCATCTTTTTTTTTTCCTCAAAATGGAATAGGGTGTGTTGCTTTGTTTCCCCTTTTGATTCATAACCTGGGGCTCGCACTAAAAAATAATAACACAGTAACTAGCACTGTAGAGTTCATAACATGCATCCATATATGTTAGCTTATTTGAATTGCAAAATAGCCACTATTATTAGATTCATTTTAATACAGAGAGCACCGGGCCTTAGAGAGAGGCTCACTCAAAGCAACTCAGCTTGACAATTACAGCCTGGACTCCAAAACCCTTCTTCTGACCCTAAAGCCTATGTTTTGCATTTTATCAGCATAATCTAAAGCAAATGGTGTCCCTTTTTTATTTGACCTCCCATAATTCATACCAGTTTAATCAATCTCCAAATAATGGAGAACTGACTTAACTCTAACATCAATGTCATACCTATTAGTTAGTTCGGGAACCCAGAAGCCTCTTGGCTTCTTCTGCTGTTTTTACAACCTATGTAAGTATGAAAAGCTTGACAATACCATAACCTCCCCCAGAAAACCAAGGTGATGTTAACTTGCAATTCGTTCTAGAGGCTTTTTCTTCTTATCTGCTGCAAATTTTACATCACTGGTACCTGTACCTAATAAATTTTAGCCATTGTCATTCCTTTATAATCTTTTTAATTACTCTAGCATTATATTTTTTTCTTTGGATTATTTTTGTTTTCTATCTGTTTCATGTATTCCTCTACCCCATCTAACCCCAATCAGCTCTCTTAACATTTCAGGCTCTTGTTTGAAGGTCCTAGTAGGTAGCTAGCACCTGGAGGTCTTGGAAAATATCATGCCTTTTCATTATTGAAAGTGAATATATGGAAGAACAAATATTGTGAAAATGTCTATGCTACCTAGAGCAATCTACACATTTAATGCAATCTCTATCAAAATACCGTGAACTTTTTTTAAAAGAAATGGCAAATAATCCTAAAATTTGTATGGAACCAGAAAAGACCCCGAATAGCCAGAGCAATGTTGAAAAAGAAAAGCAAAGCTGGTGGCATCACAATTCTGGACTTCAAGCTCTATTACAAGGCTGTGATTATCAAGACAGTATGGTACTGGCACAAAAACAGACATATAGATCAATGGAACAGAATAGAGAGCCCAGAAATGAACCCTCAACTCTATGGTCAACTAATTTTTGACAAAGTAGGAAAAAATGTCCAGTGGAAAAAAGATAGTCTCTTCAACAAATGGTGTCGGGAAAATTGGACAGCCACATGCAGAAGAATGAAACTGGACCATTTCCTTACAGCACACACAAAAATAGACTCAAAATGACTGAAAGACCTAAATGTGAGATAGGAATCCAACAAAATCCTTGGGGAGGACACAGGCAGCAACCTCTTCGACCTCAGCCTGAGCAACTTCCTAGAAATATCGCCAAAGGCAAGGGAAACAAGGGCAAAAATGAACTATTGGGACTTCATCAAGATAAAAAGCTTCTGCACAGCAAAAGAAACAGTCAACAAAACCAAAAGACAACTGACAGAATGGGAGAAGATATTTGCAAATGACATATCAGATAAAGGGCTAGTATCCAAAATCTATCAAGACCTTATCACACTCAACACCCAAGGAACAAATAATCCAATCAAGAGATGGACAGAAGACATGAATAGACATTTCTGCAAAGAAGACATCCAAATGGCCAACAAGACACATGAAAAAGTGCTCAACATCGCTCGGCATCAGGGAAATATAAATCAAAAACCACAAGGAGATACCACCTCACCCCAGTCAGGATGGCTAAAATTAACAAGTCAGGAAACGACAGATGTTGGCAAGGATGTGAAGAAAGGGGAACCCTCCTACACTGTTGGTGGGAATACAAGCTGGTGCAGCCACTCTGGAAAACAGTAGGGAGGTTCCTCAAAAAGTTGAAAATAGAGCTACCCTACCACCCAGTAGTTGCACTACTGGTATTTACCCCAAAGGTACAAATGTAATGATCCGAAGGGGCACATGCACCCCAATGTTTATAACAGCAATGTCCACAATAGCCAAACTATGGAAAGAGCCTAGATGTCCTTCAACAGATGAATGGATAAAGAAGATGTGGTATATATATTCGATGGAATGTTATGCAGCCATCAAAAATGAAATCTTGCCATATGCAAGGCCGTGGATGGAACTAGAGAGTATTATGCTAAGTGAAATAAGTCAATCAGAGAAAGACAAGTATCATATGATCTCACTGATATGTGGAATTTGAGAAACAGGACAGAGGATCATAGGGGAAGGGAGGGAAAAATGAAACAAGATGAAACCAGAGTGGGAGACAAAACATAGTGGTGGGGGTGGGAGGGATGGGGTGGCTGGGTGATGGACACTGGGGAGGGTATGTGCTATGGTGAGCGCTGTGAATTGTGCAAGACTGATGAATCACAGACCTGTACCCCTGAAACAAATAATATATGTTAATAAAAAACTAATAATAAAAAAAGGAAGTGAATATATATACATATATATACACATATATATGTATGTCTATGTATACGTATATGTGTACGTATATTTGTGTGTGTGTGTATATATGTATATTACAAATTTCTCAACAGTAATGAAAGACTTAAAACAGAGACTCTTAATACAAAGTTTAAAAGTTGTACTGACAAAAACATTTTATTTATTTATTTATTAAAGATTTTATTTATTTATTCATGAAAGAGAGAGAAAGAGAGAGGCAGAGAGAGAAGCAGACTCCCAAGAAGCAGGGAGCCTGACACGGGACTCGATCCCAGGACCCTGGGATCATGACCTGAGCCGAAGGCAGACGCTTAACCATCTGAGCCACCCAGGAGCCCCTGACAAAAACATTTAAAAAAAAATGGTATTGGCCAGTAACATTAACAGGGATTTGGACTGTTAAATTATGTAACAACTTGGATTTCAAGGTTAAATCTCAAACCATCACCAGCAAAGTGTGTTGTGCCAAACATCTAGAGGTCTGGAGCTAAAACCACAGCTAAACTGAGTCCTGGGCTGTATCTTAGTTTTGGTAGACCCAAGAAGCAAGAGGACAAGGCATGCTTCATCTGAGCATTTGTTCAGAGTACACTGAGCATAGTGATCGCCCCACCACAAATTACCCTCTTCCACGGTTCCCATCCAAATTCAAGTAAAAGAACTTGAGGAAATTTTTCTCCTCAAATGTTGAGGGATTTGTCCTTCTATGTGGTTTTTTATAAACCAAAGAAGAATCTTGAAGGTAAACATCTTCCTGCCTTGTGTCTTCTTTATGAACGCTTTCATTAGGCTAATGAAAATCATCAGGTGGGAAAGGAAAGTTCTGTTCCTCGCTGGAGATTTACTCCTGTAAAGACTGTCCAGCACAGTGTGCTGGCCATAGGGATTCAGAGTTCCTCCCTTCTCATTTTTAGTGACCCCTGGCTTCACCCACATCCCTCACCCTGCTCCACATCCCCTTATTCCTCAAATTACCAAATCTGAAGATAAATGAATTACACTGGGGCAAAGGAGAAAGGGAAAGGGGGCGGAGTAAGCCTCAGGTTCTGTATGAAGAGTCCTACAGATTAAGAGTTTTATTTTCCCTTGGGCGCCTGGGTGGCTCAGTCATTAAGCGTCTGCCTTCGGCTCAGGTCATGATCCCAGGGTCCTGGGATCGAGTCCCACATCGGGCTCCCTGCTCAGCGGGAAGCCTGCTTCTCCCTCTCCCACTGCCCCTGCTTGTGTTCCCTCTCTCGCTGTGTGTCTCTGTCAAATAAATAAAATCTTTAAAAAAAAAAGTTTTATTTTCCCTCATCACTACTCACTGTTAGCTTATGACTTAAAATTAATCTTGCCATTTCTTGCAATATTTGGCAAACTGAATTCCCATCAGCAGATTTGGGAGAGGGGAGGAGAAAATGAGCACTTAAAAGTTATCATTGCTTCCGATACTGCCAATGTGTTTGCTGATTTCAGAACTGGTAGTGCATAAACCGGGAGGGGATTGAAGCCTCGGAGTTTAATGAGAGGTCACTAGATTCCAACAGTCAGAAGATCTGGGTTCTTCCAGGTGTGGACCATTGGGTAGCAGCTGACAGATGAATGGTCCTGAACCTGCACATTCCGGAGAGCTGCTCACACAGTAGTGCTCTACAGGGGGAATGTGAGGCTATTTGGTGACAAAGGACAATGGCCTTACTGAAAACAGTAGTCTGGAAGTCAAGAATCATGGGACCAATTATAACCTAACCTTGTGGGAGGGGAGTCATTGTGCTTCACCTACAAAGTGGGGAGAATAACACATTGCCCAGCTTTCTTGCCAGGGCTGTAGTGAATATCAAATAAGATAGAATATTTAAAAACCTGAACACATGTAAGATAGCATGACTGGAATGAGGCAGTGGTCTAAGTAACTGCTAATTTGACTTCTCATAGCACAATTCTATGCTATTGACAGTCTTGATCTGAAGTCTGACAAATTCATTTGTAGAAAATCTGGCTTTGCCAGAAACATTGACAGGCCATTCATAACCAACTCTTTTGTGCTTAAGAGCTACATAAAATAGTAGTTCTACATAAATACATAAAATAGCTAGAACAACATAAAATACTGAAAAAGTGTTTTTTTCCTTCCATTAGTTTTGCACCTGGAAGGAAATACCTAGGCTCTGAATGAATAGTAGTGAGATGCTGGGAAGGCTGTATCATGTCACAAGAGGAAATTAGAGGACAGGAAGTTAGGGTAACACCTCAGAGAACTTTGACCAGGATAAGGAAGGGGTGGGGCACCTGGGCATATTTATCCCAGAGAAAAAAATGTTATGGGAAGAACAAAAATGCTGCCATAAAATATTGCAAGGGCTGTTACAGAGGAGATGATTAGATACTCTGTTCCATGAGGCAGATCACTGAGTGAGCACAAAATGAAGATGTTGGATTGAACGATCTCTGAGTTCCCTTAAACAAAATTCTGGCATTCCAAAGTTACAAGGAGAGAAGCTGTGGCTCAGCACAAGGGACTACTTTCCATAAATAAGAGTTCTCCTTCAGTGGACAGAGACACCCAATCTTGAAGATATTTTGACATTCGGAAGGAGTCTGGATTGCCATTTAAGAAGGAAGTGGAGGGCGTGCCTACGTTCTGAATAACTTGAACTCTGTGACAGTGTAGCCTCCCCGATTCTAGGATATTTTGATTCTTTAGTAAGATGTATCATAGAAAGTGCTAAATAAGGTGTCTATGTGTCCTTCATTGTCAGTGGGAGTAGATACTGTCTAGGTCGTGATTGTTGTCATTCTCCTTTTCTCCCTGGCATTGAAATTGCTAAGAAGCAGCTTTTCCAGTGCATTTGAATTAATAGCCTTATTTTCTACTTTATTTGGGTTTTTTTTTTTTGATGATTGTTCATTGTAAACAGCTATGAACAGTTGTTTGTATAGCAACTACAAAACCAAAGCTGCTTCCAAGCTTGCACCAAGAAAATGCTATGCTCAGCCTGGAATGAAGGTGTCATTGGATTCTGTTTTGCAGATAGCATATGATAAACTGATTGGCAAAGTCTAGAAATAAATCAAGATCATCCTGATGTTTAGAAATCTGACACACAGATGGTACCAACACATTTCAAGTTCTTAACTAGGTCATAGTCTTATAATGAGTTATGATGTATTCTGACCTTCCGGGCAACTATCCTGCCTGCCTTTAGGACAATGTGTTGCTGGATTTGGGGGAAAAAGTTCATCATCAACAACTATAAATTTTCCAACTAGAAGAATAGGATTAACAATAGCAAATAGCAAATAACTGGATACCTTATTAACACTGAAGTGAAGCTCATCCCAACAGTTATGAGGAAGCTAAACATGTAAATGTCATGCACAAGATCAAGAACAACTGTTGTACACTAAACAAGTAGAGGAAGTAGAAGACAGAAGGTCAAAAGAAACAATGGATATATCAAGACAGTTTCAGCTGCAAATGCCAGAAAACCCACCTCAAAATGGCCTTAGCAAAGGATATTTATTGACTTACATAACTGAAAAGCTCAGTCTTGGCTGGACTCAAGGATGCAGGTGATGTCCAGACAACATTCACACCCCACATTCCCTTGATCTCTCTATCTCTCTCTTGGCTTCATTCTCAGCAGGTTCTTTTCACTTTGTGGCCCACTAGAAACTCCAGGCTTATATTCTTCCCAACTCCAAGTCAAATAGAGACAGCACCTCTTTCCCAGCAGTTTCAGCCCAAGGCCCTAAATTCAGTTTCACTGGCTTGGCTTTGGTCATGTGCGCTTCCTTCACTAATGGTAGTGGCCTAGGTTTACGTGAGTAAGGTCAGCACCTAACCCACAAGGACAGAAAATGAGAGGACCAGGGAAGAAGGAGGAATGAATGCTGGGCAGGCAAAAACAACTGATGTCCATTTGCCTAGAAGAGCTTCAAACAATGTGGTAACATCACGAATGGCTGGGAAACTTCTACAGGCTATAGTCCCAGGCAGCTGGAGATCCAGACTTTGCCATTTTATGAGTAGAAGCTTCAGTCCCATCATAGTTGAGGATACAAGAGCTCTAAGAACACCAACCAGTTCTGGGGTTTGAATGGCCTTTAGTCTAAGAATGGGTATCAGGCACATTTGGCACAAGAAGATCCCATGTTTTCAGAGTAGCCTTATTAGGCACAAGTGCACACACATCGGAACATATCAATTGTGCCATCTTAGGAAACAACAACTCTGTGAGGGTTTGTGGGTGTGCATAAATGTTCAAATGCAAGTGTCAGTGGTCTTGATGCTATATCATTGAAAAGCCCTGAGAAGAGCACAATAGCCAAGCAACGGTCCTGGAAACTAATCTTTCATGTGGCAATGGATAGAAAAGGGAGGGGACAGTAAGTTAAAAAACCTGGGCTAGACTCCTCTATGTGGGAGTGGGGCGAATCACTCTTTGGGAAAGAAGAAAGGTAGTAACTCATGGCTTCTGCTTCATTTTGGAGGTGGATGGGTAAGTCTGGATAAAGTAAAGCTTTTTAGCAAGTTGAAAAATGGGTTCTTCAGTCAAGGAAGGGAAAAGCCACTGTGGGAGAAACAAGGGAAATGCTCTAGTTCTCTGAGGGCTTAAAATGAGCCATTGGGTTTTAGGAGCTGTTATTTTGACTTTGAGCACATGGAGAAGACATTGGCATATGTGTCCTTTCTGCCCACTATTACCAAACTTTTAGTTACAGTCAGGTGTAGATATGCCTTTTAACAAGTATTTGTATTTCTTAATGATACAGAAAGCATGAAGTCCATCAATGGCTTATGAGGAAAATCATGCTCCTATTTTCTAGCCTCCTCTTCCATCAAGTCCAGCAGGGAAGAAAGAAAGGAAGAGAGAGAGAAAAGAAAGAAAAGTTAGATAGAAAAGGAAGGGAGGAAGGGAATTCCATATATTACTTCGCTAGGGTTGTCCTAACAAAATTCCAGAGACTGAATGGCTTAAACAATGGAAATTTATCATCTCACAGTTCTTCAGGTTAGAATTCTAAGATTGGTGTCGACAGTGGTGGTTCCTTCTGAGCGCTGTGAGGAAGAATCTTCCATGTGTCTTCCCTAGCTTCAGGTGGTTTGCTGGCAATCTTTGGCATTCCTTGCCTTGTAGATGCATCACCCCAATCTGTGCCTTCATCTTCACGTGGTGCTCTCCCCATGTGGTTGTCTGTATCCAAATTTCTCCTTTTAATAAGGATACCAGTCATATTGGATTAGGGCCTATCCTAATGATCTCTTCTTAACTACCTCTTCAAAGACCTTAATTCCAAATACAGGCACATTCTGAGGTACTGGGTTTAGGACTTCAACATACAGATTTTGGAGGGTGCACAATTCAGCCCCTAACAGTCCATAATCCTTCTTATTATTCCAGAAGTTATAAGTGGCTGCAAACTTTGCTACAGTGTTTGAATTCTAGAACTAAATATAAGCTTAGTACTATAATAGGGGTTGGGGGGGAGGGTGTACACTTCAGAATTCCCTCTTTCCCATCACTGAGATAATCATGGTGACTGAAGGATAAAAGACCAGATTCTTCCAGCTTGAACGATTTTATATCTTTTTTTTTAAAGATTTTATTTATTTGAGAGAGAGAGAATGAGAGATAGAGAGCACGAGAGGGAAGAGGGTCAGAGGGAGAAGCAGACTCCCCACTGAGCAGGGAGCCCGATGCGGGACTCGATCCCGGGACTCCAGGATCATGACCTGAGCCAAAGGCAGTTGCTTAACCAACTGAGCCACCCAGGCGCCCACGATTTTATATATTTTAAAGCAAAAATTGGAGGAAAATCAAAATTCCTTTTGTATAAAGTGACCGATTCTTTGACTTTCCAAGGTATGGGAGAGGAAAACTCTTTGTTTCTTTACTCTCAGTAGGGACAAGTGAATACAGTACTTCTCTTTCCACTCCCCTTCCATGGAAGAGGGGCATGGGAATTGGGTGGGTTAATTCCTAATTTGGCTTTTGAGAGCAATGTCTCCTGTTTCTGATACAAACCAATTGATCACATGTTGCTGCCAATGCGCGCTTGCCTAGTGTGAGTGAGGCTTTGTGCTGAACAAAAGGAAGACAGCCCTACTTTTAACCACAGTCAAGTCCTCTGTGGGACAGACAGGAATAACATGCATGATTGCAACCCATAAGTAATACACCTCATGTCATCTGCATTTTGCTTACTCTTTAAAACAGAGACTGTTATTCCTGGACAAGTCAGTGTTAATCCTAGACTCCTAACTTCAGGGCCAGTTCTTTCGGGGAGTGGCATTTCCCTTCACCTCTTCCTCTCTCTATATTTTCAGTCCAGTCAAGCATAAATAAGTAGGCAATTTCTACCCTGATCACTGAAGCTCTAAAGATAGGGCACTGAACCCACTAAATGATGAATACATGCCATATGGAGCTAACGGCAAGTTCGGATGTAAATTATCTCCGTGTTGCTCTCTGCATTGCAGATAAAAAGTCCCTTGTGTCATCTCTTTGTACTGAGCTGTGTGTATCTGAAAACAGCTAAAATCACTGAGAAAAGTGGAACATTTAATTTCATATTAAAAAGACAGGGTATTGCCTGTATTAATGATTAGTGAATGTTTTTAAAACATTGATGTTGCGCACAATTGATTTCCTTGGAATCTTGTATTTTAAGCAAATGTCTGAATCCTTCTAGCCAACTGTATTGATTGTGCACTGCAGTGCACAAAAGTTGGAGTCGTAAGCCCCTAGTTTGGGTTCCTGCGCTGAGAATAACAATTGCCAAACATTTACTGAGTTGCAAGCAACTGTTCTAGGCAGTTTATGGAAGTTATATCATTTACTTTTCACAACAACTTTAGAAGACAGGTCCTATTATTCCCACATTATATATAAGAAAACCACTCAAATAGTTATGAGAAGAGTTGGATTCAAATCCACGCTGTCAGCTACAAAGTCCATGCTCTTTCCACTACTCCATGTGACCTCTTGCCTTCTAGCTGTTTTAACCTGAAGCAGATGCAAATACTTTCTTGGTCTCTTTTTCTTTATTCTTAGGGGAATTGAATGAAATATTCTCTAAGATCCTTTCAACTTCTAAACACTCTGTGATCACTCCCTTTTTACTTTTCAAAATGTGAGTAAGTCTTTTGTTTAAATACTGCCTTCCTTCTTTACACCCTAAGATAATCCTCTTGTCGATGGAGGGAGGGGCATAAATTCTTGAGTCAAAGATTAGAAATTATAAAGTTCAGAAACTGTTTTGCCTTGGACTCATCTTCCTGCTGTCCTATGTGCAGTCTTCTACGAATGCAAAAGGGGCATCAGGAATCCCAGTTTCTTGCGGAGGTCCTGAGGGCCTCAGACAATGTATGGATGAGCTGCGTGATGTATCGGTTGTCCCTCTGTGTAGAAGTATAAACTATTTAGGAATACAAGTAACCACTTATTATCTGCCTAATTTTCTGGGTATTCTTACCTATATTCAATAAAAATACATTTGCAACATGGCATATTAATTTCTCATGAAGCTTTCCCAAACTTTTTTTAATGGATTGATGTGCCAAGCTAAATACAAGAGGCTAGCTATGTTCTCTATGAGAGCATTTGTAAGCATTCCAACACAAAGAACAGAAATATTACTTTAAAATACTCCTAGGGATTCCTGGCTGGCTCAGATGGTAGAATATGTGACTCTTGATCTTGGGGTCATGAATTGAAGCCTCATTTTGGGTTCAGAGTTTACTTAAAAAAAAAAAAAAGATACCCCTAGAGGGCTCCAGAATCTGCACAGGATGGCTATGGAAAGATTAAGAGGCAAGAGTGAGTGTATCCTTATAAAGTCTGAGGTTGAGAAAACTCAAGGAAAGATAGCAAGAGTGATCCAGTCCCAAAGTAGTTCCTGCTGAAATTTTCAAAGGAATGAACTGTAGATGACTTCTTCACCAGAGTGAGTAAGTATACAGAATATTAGATGTGCCTACTTTTGAAAGATGAAGAGGAACTTTCATAAAAAAGTAGACTCTGGAAAAGACTCTTCAGCTTTCCTTTTCATTGGAACTTGATCCTCACTAAAGCAGAGTAATGTTATAACTAGCAGCAGATTTAAAAAAAAAATGAGTGATCTATTTCAGGCTCTGATTTTTGGCTTGAGAGATAATTAAAGAAAGCAAATTATTGGGTGTATAGTTGGATATTTTAGATAGCATGAGTGATCAATACCATCTCCTCCCTTACACTTTGTTAATTTAATCAACAAGTTATATACTATATTCTCCCTTCAGAAGGGACAGAAAAGAAGGAAATCAGCATTTACTGAGTACTTTTCATATGTTAGACACATTATTTTATTTTCTTCATCACTTTGCCTTTCCTCCAACCCACCTCTGATCATAAAGTATAAACAGCCACTTTTGAAATAGACAAATCAATATAGGATCTTTTTTTCATCTTCTCAACAACCTGGAAATTGTGCATTAATTTTCCTTTTCTGTAGAGCAATGATACAGGAGTGGATTCAAGTTTCAGAATGACTATTCTGGCCTTGATTCATGGAGGGCACTGGTTTGAGTGTTGAGAAGGCTGTTTGCATGCAACCCTAAGTAAGGAAGTATGTAACCATCCAGACATACTCAGGAGTCCTGGAATTACATGTATGCATCATTTGGAGCCTGTTATTTTTTAATAGTTACTAATCCAGCACAAATATTTTTTTAAGATTTATTTATTTGAGAGAGAGGGGCGCACACAAGTGGGGGGGCAGAGGGAGAGGGAGAAGCAGACTCCCCACTGAGCAGGGAGCTCCGGGGGGGCTCCATCCCAGGATTCTGAGATCATGATCTGATCCATAGGCAGATGCTTAATCAACTGGGCCACTCAGGCACCCCAGCACAAATATTTAAAAACTTAAATGAACTTGGGGTGCCTGGGTGGCCCAGTCCGTTTAGCATCTGACTCTTGATTTCAGTTCAGGTCATGATCTCAGGGTCATGAGATCAAGCCTCAGGGCTCCGTGCTAAGTGGGGAGTCTACTTGAGATTCTCTCTCCCTCTCCCTCTGCCCCTCCCCACTCTCTAAAATAAATAAATAAAATCTTTAAAAAAAAGAACTTTCAAGGTCTGTAGTCATTTTTATTGAAAAGGACCCTTAACTGCAATAAAACTCAAGTCAATCTCATTGATTAAGACAGAAGTCTCAGAGCATCTGGCTGGCTCAGTCAGTAGAGTGTGTGGCTCTTGATCTTGGGGTCATAAGTTCGAGCTGCATGTTGAGCATAGAGATTACCTAATAATAATAATAAAAAAAGACAGAAGTCTCAATACCTTATAGTGAGCTGTAGAAATAAATAAATATCTGTAAGTATAACCTCAACACAGAAAATGTCAAGTGTGATAGGAAAAAAACAAACAAAAGTAGGCTAGTTCAGAATCTATTCTGATACATCTCCCTGAAACAAAATTTCTGCTAATAATTTTTAAAAATTACAAGTGTTGTGGCAACCTGGCTGGCTCAGTCAGTAGAACATGTGACTCTTGCTCTTGGGATCCTGAGTTCAAGCCCCGCATTGGGTATAGGGCCCATTTAAAACAAGAAGAAAAGACAAAAATATTTTTTTAAAAATTACAAGTATTTGTTTTCATGAGCAAGACCACAAATCTTCTGGCCACATTATGATTACATTAATATCAAATCCTGACTAAAGTTTTCCCAATGAAACCACCTTATTGTACATTTATCAGTCCTTGTGTTTAAAGTGAGTTGTAGTCCTTCATGCATGAATGATAAAAATAGACACAGAAAACAATTAAACTATTAGTAAAATAGCAGTAGATTTTGTAACTTTAGGAAGTGAAAAGCTGTTATTTATCAGGATTTTCTAATAGTATTTCTTCATATGGCAGAATTGGTATGCATGTTTTTTTAAAAGTCTATAAAGAAATTGTCATAAGTCTGCTTTTTGATCACATTGGTATTGTCTATAAATAATTGAAATTTTAGGGAGACATGTCCAGGACTAGATGTACTTTTAGTAATCTAGGAAATTGTGAAAACAGTCTGGTTACCTGCAGCACTGCACTTAGTGAATGGAGCCTCTGGGTCCGTCCTTTGGAGTAGTTTAAAGAGCCCACCCGGGAATGTTGAAGTGCATGTATTTTTTAAAAATATGGTATTTGACTTTTTAAAATATAATATGATTGTAAACTTTTAATTTTTTCTTTTTTTATTCAATTGTATAATTAACACATAGTATTATATTATTTTCAGGTGTACAATATAATGATTCAATAATTCTATACATTGCTCAGGGCTCATTACGATAAGTGTGTACTGGGGCACCTGGGTGGCTCAGTTGGTTGGGCGTCTGCCTTCATCTTAGGTCATGATTCCAGGGTCTTGGAATCGAGCCCCGCATTGGGCTCTCTGTTGAGCGGGGAGCCTGCTTCTCCCTCTCCCTCTGCCTGCTGCTTCCCCTGCTTGTGCTCTCTTACTCTCTGTCAAATAAATAAATAAGATCTTAAAAAAAAAAAAAGTAAGTAAATACTCTTAATCCTCTTTATTTCACCCATCCCCCCACCAAGCTCCCCTCTGGCAACCATGAGTTTGTTCTCTGTATTTAAGAGTCTGTTTTCTTTGGCACCTGGGTGGCTCAGTTGGTTAAGCTACTGCCTTCAGCTCAGGTCATGATCCTGGAGTCCCGGGATCGAGTCCCACATCGGGCTCCCTGCTCAGCGGGGAGTCTGGTTCTCCCTCTGACCCTCTTCCCTCTCGTGCTCTCTATCTCTCATTCTCTCTCTCAAATAAATAAATAAAATAAAAAAAAAGAGTCTGTTTTCTTGTTTGTCTCTTTTCTACTTTGTTTCTTAAATCCCACATACGAGTGGGAAATCATATGGTATTTGTCTTTCTCAGTCTGACTTATTTCACTTAATATTATACTCTCTAGGTCCATCCCTGTTGTTGCAAATAGCATGATCCCATTCTTTTTTTATGGCTGTGTAATATTTATCTATAAATATATCTATATATCAATGTCTATATCTTATATCTTCCTTATCCATTCATCTATTAATAGACTCAGGTTGCTTTCATATCTTAGCTATTGTAAATAATGCTGCAATAAACATAGGAGTGTATGTATCTTTTTTTTTTCATTTATCTTTTTGAATTAGTGCTTTCATCTTCTTTGGATAAATACCCAGTTACTGGAATTATTGGATCATAGGGTAATGTGATAATCTCATTGTGGTTTTGATTTGCATTTTCCTGGTGATTAGTTATACTTTTGTTTCCCTTGCCTGAGGAGATATTTCTAGAAAAATGTTTCTATGGCTGATATCAAAGAAATTACTGCCTTTGTTTTCTTCTATGAGTTTTATGGTTTCATGTCTTACATTTAGGTCTTTAATCCATTTTGAGTTTATTTTGTGTGTGGTATAAGAAAGTGGTCCAGTTTCATTTTTTGCATGTAGCTGTCCAGTTCTCCCAACACCATTTGTTAAAGAGACTGTCTTTTTCCCATAGTAAATTCTTGCCACCTTTGTTATAGATTAATTGACCATATAAGCATGGCTTTTGAATTAAATAATTCAAAGCAATTACTGCATAAGATTGTGAACAAATCCTGACCAGTTACCAGACATGGAAGGATCTAGTAGCCAAGAATTCATGATTTTAAAACTTTTTCCCAGTAGGGGTTGTTGTTATGTCCCTCAATCAAATGCTTAACTAACCATATATATGTAGTCAAGGTTAGGAAACTGGAGTAGACTGAAAAAGAAATTCAAATACCACTGGAAACCTTTTCAAAGAAAAGATCCTGCCTTCTCCCTACAAACTAATCAAATTCGAAACCCACAGTGTTTGGAATTTTCTGGCTGACCTCAGCTGAAATGAAAATGCCAGGGAGAGGAGGCAAGTGCAGTGATGACAGATTTGTATAGTTCTAGGTTTTTTGGCTATTGTCAACAAATTTTGGAAGATCAAATGAAGAGCCCAAGTTGCTCCACACAGAAAGAGGGTCTTAACTTTTTTTTTTAAGATTTATTTATTTATTTGAGAGAGAGAGCGAGAGCAAGCGCGTGTGTGCACGTGCACGAGTGGGGGAGGGGCAGAGAACGCATCTCAAGCAGACTCCCTGCTGAGCATAGAGCCTGATGCAGGGCTCCATCTCATGACCCATAAGATCATGATCTGAGCCAGATCATGAGTTGGTTGCTTAACTGAGCCACCCAGGCACCCCTAACTTTTTTTTAAAAGAGTAAATTCTCTTTCTCTAAACCAATCTAAAGGTCCTTTTCTTCTTTATCCTTTATAAACCCAATGTATTAGTTAGGATTATGTACCTTTACATGTGACAGAAAAAAACCCCCACAGAATAACTATGGCCTATGTGATTATTTCTGTTTCATATAAAAGAAGTCTGGTGGTAAGCAGTTTAGGGTAAATTGTACTTGTTCTACAAATTTGTGAGGGACCTAGATTCCTACCAGCTTGCCACTTGCTATCCTTCATCCTCATGGTCCAAGATAGCTGCTAGAGCTCTAGCCAATCCACCTATGTCTCAGCAATACAATGGAGGGACCAGGAAAGGTACATTCCCTTCCTTTGAGGAGACTTCCTCGAAGTTACAACAAGACTTAGCCTAATTTAGGCACAAGCCATATGTAGCTGCAAAAGAGGCTGGCAGGTCTTCAGCTGAGTGGAAATGGTTCAGTCAAATCTGGGTTCTAACTGCTAGAGAAGAAAAAGAGAATGGATATTCAGAGGTAAGTAACAATCTTTGCCTCCAGATTTTGGCTGGGGTCCAGGAAAACCTAGAACACACACTTCCTAAATCCGAGGGTAGAGCACTTTCACATTTTAAATTTCTGTGTTAGAATACTATATTCTGCCAAGCTCTCCAGCATATTTAGTTGTCTTGTGATGTTTGGTTAAATGTAGCTGCAGAATAGTATAATTGGTGAATGCCTTTGGTCAGTGGTCTGTTTCTATCTTGTTTTATTTTTCTTAATATCTGCTTTATGAGTTGTAAATGACACACCATAAGTATTAACCATTATGTGACTTTTTACATTTTTTTAATTTTTAAAAAAGATTTATTTACTTATTTGAGAGAGAGAGAGAGAGCGTGAGTGGAAGGGGCAGAGGGAGAGGGAGAGAAAATCTCAAGCCAACCCCATGCTGAGTGTGGAGCTTGACTGGGGGTTTGAACCCAGGATCCCAAGATCACAACCTGAGCTGAAACCAAGAGTTGGACGCTTAACCGACTGTGCCACCCAGGTTCGTTATATGGCTTTTTAAGTTTACGATTCATGGGGCACCTGGCTGACTCAGTTGGTGGAGCATGTGACTCTTGGTCTTGGGGTTGTATGTTTGAGCCCTACATTGGTTGTAGAGATTACTTAAAAATAAAATCTTTAAAAAAATAAAGTCTACAATTCAGTGTTTTTAGTATATTCACAGAGTTGTGCACCCATCCCTGCTATGTAATTTTAGAGCACTTTCACCACTCCCAAAAGAAACCCTATGTCCATTAGCAATCACTTCCTCATTTCTCTCTTCCCCAAGCCCCTGGCAATCACTAATCGACTTTCCATCTCTGTGGTTTTGCCTATTATGGACATTTCATATAAATGGGATTATATGTGGTCTTTTATGACTGACCTCTTTCATTTAGCATACTTTAAAGGTTCATCCATGTTATACCATCTATCAGTGCTTCTTTATGGCTGAATAGCATTCCGTTGTATGGATATCCATATCTTGTTTATGCTTCTTTTTTTTTTTTTTTAGTTTTTTTTTATTTATCTGACAGAGAGAGCACAAGCAGGGGGAGCAGTAGAAGGAGAGGAAGAAGCAGGCTCCCTGCCAAGCAGGGAGCCCGATGCGGGACTCGATCCCAGGACCCTGGGATCATGACCTGAGCCGAAGGCAGACGCTCAACCATCTGAGCCACCCAGGCGCCCCTCTTGTTTATGCTTCTATCACCTGATGAAATTTGGGTTGTTTCCACTTTATGGCTCTTATGAATAAGGCTGCTATGAACACTCATGTACACATTTTTGTGTAGCCATGTGTTTTCATTTCTATCTTGTATATATCTTGGAGTGGAATTGCTGAGTTATGTGACAACTCTAGGCTTAACATTTTGAGGAACTACCCAACTCTTTTCCAAAGTTGGCTGTTCCTTTCTATGGTCCCACCAACAATGCATGAGGGCTTCCATTTTGCTGCACCCTTACCAGCACTTGTTATTTTCCTTGATTTTAAGACATCTTAGTGGGCGTGAAGTGGTATCTCATTATGGTTTCATTTCCATTTCCCTGATAGCAAATGATGTTTAGCACCTTTCCCATGCTTATTAATCATTTATATATCTTCTTTGGAGGAATGTCTATTTAAATCTGTTGCCAATTTTTAAATTGGATTATTTGTCTATTGTTGAGTTACACAAGCTCCTTATCAGATATGTGATTTGCAAATATATTCTCCCATCTGTTGGCAATCTTTAACTTTCTTTTTTTTTAAATTTTTTAAAGATTTTATTTATTTGAGAAAGAGAGTGATAGAGAGAGAGAGCTCGAGCAGCAGTGGGGAGAGGGAGAAGCAGGCTCCCCACTGAGCAGGGACCCCCAACTCAGGGCTCCATCCCAAGACCCTGGGATCATGACCTGACCCAAAGGCAGACATTTAACCAACTGAGCCACCTAAGCGCCCCAGTCTTTAAGTTTCTTAATCATGTGTCTGAAGATGGAAATGCTCTGATTTAATACCGCATGGTGGGTATTCAGTGCCCTCCCAGACTGTGAATTCCTACTGCTTTTCTTTGCCTCTCCTGTCTAACCTTATTATTTCAGAAGATGTTAATTTTATTATCTTGTTCACACTAAATATAGTCATCCAGGAATTATTCAGAGGAAAATATTGGTTGAAGGCTCTATCTGGTTACCTGGAATTTATTCCAATTTTGAAAACATAGAATAAGCAGAAGTCAGTTTACTTTTTATGATTCATCAAAGACTCTTCACATTTCATGGGAAACGACCAATAGAACTTGGTCAAGAATCCCTACTGACTTTATAGGAGATAAATTTACTGAATTTAGCAAAAACTCTCAGAACGGGTTCCTAATTCCAACTCAAACCTTTGCTGCGATACTTCTGGTAATGGTTCACTTATTTGTGATGTGTAAAGATCTCATAATTACACCTACCTTGACATACACTGTCTTGGTGCACTGGGACTTCACCATCCCGAGATTATCTCAAGTAATTTGAAAGGTTAGACTGAGAGGATGGTGCACACCAGCAAGTGTACTCTAGAGTCAAGAGTTGTATTTAGCTGGTCCACAATAGGATAGTGGGGCCAATGGTTTATGGCTGCCATCCATTTGAATGGTTAATGTCTTTGTTTTTGTTTTTAAAGATTTTATTTATTTATTTAATCATTTGAGAGAGCGAGAATGAGAGAGAGAGAGAGAGAGCACATGAGAGGGGGGAGGGTCAGAGGGAGAAGCAGACTCCCTGCTGAGCAGGGAGCCCGATGCAGGACTCGATCCTGGGACTCCGGGATCATGACCTGAGCCGAAGGCAGTCGCTCAACTGAATGAGCCACCCAGGCGCCCCTGGTTAATGTCTTTGTGGTGTTGTTGCTACATTTTGAGTATCCACATTTTGAATATCATCCATGCCTGTAATAATTCTTGAGGATTTCCGAGCCTTCTAATCATTCAACATATTGCTCCAGATTAACAATAGGAGACTGGCCTACTGAATCACTAAAGGATGCTTTTTATAGACTTGCTTTTGTCCCTTTCTGAATTTCAAGGCTGTTAAGGATGCTCTTCCGTCTCCATCAACCGGGCCCAAGTTAGTCTTTCCTAGATGCTAGGGAACTGGACAAAACTGGGTTTTTAGCATATAAGTTAGGTTCTGAGATTAGTGTCATCTCAGATTCAATGTGCAAAAGTTCATTATGGGTAACTGCAAAGATTTGTTCATGGGAAACTAGCACGGAAACAATTTCACAAAAGGATACTCTCTTTTTAGTTCAAAGACGGCTTTCTTTTCTTTCTTTCTTTCTTTTCTTTTCTTTTCTTTCTTTCTTTCTTTCTTTCTTTCTTTCTTTCTTTCTTTCTTCTTTCTTTCTTTCTTTCTTTTCTTTCCTTTCTTTCTTTCTTTCTTTCTTTCTTTTCTTTCCTTTCTTTCTTTCTCTTTCTTTCTTTCTTTCTTTCTTTCTTTCTTTCTTTCTTTCTTTCTTTTCTTTCTTTTCTTTTCTTTTCTTTTCTTTTCTTTTCTTTTCTTTCTTTCTTGAAAGAGACTGAGAGCACATGCATGCATGTGTGAGAGAGAGCAAGCCCCGGGGGGATAGTCAGAGGGAGAGGGAGAGAGAGTCTTTTTTTTTTTTTTTAAATTAACATATAATGTATTATTTCTTTCGGGGGTACAGGTCTGTGATTCATCAGTCTTACACAATTCACAGTGCTCACCGTAGCACATATCCTCCCCAATGTCCATCACCCAACCACCCCTTCCCTCCTACTCCCCTCCACTCCAGTAACCCTCAGTTTGTTTCCTGAGAGTAAGAGTCTCTTATGGTTTGTCTCCCACTCTGGTTTCATTTTGTTTCATTTTTCCTCTTCCCCTACGATCCTCTGCCTTGTTTCTCAAATTCCACATATCAGTGAGATCATATGATACTTGTCTTTCTCTGATTGACGTATTTCGCTTAGCATAATACTCTCTAGTTCCATCCACGGCCTTGCATATGGCAAGATTTCATTTTTTGATGGCTGCATAACATTCCATCAAATATATATACCACATCTTCTTTATCCATTCATCTGTTGAAGGACGTCTAGGCTCTTTCCATAGTTTGGCTATTGTGGACATTGCTGTTATAAACATCGGGGTGCATGTGCACTTCGGATCATTACATTTGTACGTTTGGGGTAAATACCAGTAGTGCAATTGCTGGGTCGTAGGGTAGCTCTATTTTCAACTTTTTGAGGAACCTCCCTACTGTTTTCCAGAGTGGCTGCACCAGCTTGTATTCCCACCAACAGTGTAGGAGGGCACCCCTTTCTCCGCATCCTCGCCAACATCTGTCGTTTCCTGACTTGTTAATTTTAGCCATTCTGACTGGGGTGAGGTGGTATCTCCTTGTGGTTTTGATTTGTACTTCCCTGATGCCGAGTGATGTTGAGCACTTTTTCATGTGTCTGTTGGCCATTTGGATGTCTTCTTTGCAGAAATGTCTATTCATGTCTTCTGTCCATCTCTTGATTGGATTATTTGTTCCTTGGGTGTTGAGTGTGATAAGGTCTTGATAGATTTTGGATACTAGCCCTTTATCTGATATGTCATTTGCAAATATCTTCTCCCATTCTGTCAGTTGTCTTTTGGTTTTGTTGACTGTTTCCTTTGCTGAGCAAAAGCTTTTTATCTTGATGAAGTGAGGGAGAGTCTTAAGCAGACTCCACACTGAGTGTGGAGCCTGACATGTGGCTGGATCTCACAACCTTGAGATCACAACCTGAGCCAAAACCAAGAGTCGGATGCTTAACCAACTGTGCCCCCCAGGTGCCCCAAAAGATGGTTTTCTGATGCAGCTTTTCTATGCTTTCATATCAACCAAAGAACTTGGGTCTTATAATAGAGAGAGGAAAAAAGGCTGTCTTTTAAGAGAATAAATATTAACTTCTAAGTATTTTAGAATTATTACTTGAGGTTTTATAGCAGGTACAAATTTCAATCTAAAAAAATTCAGGTTTGCAAGAAGCATAATTTCATTTTTCTATAACTCAACTCAATTTCTATTTCAAGCTCTGACTTCACAAGGGGTGGCAGACACTTAATCATAGTCAACATAGCAAGGACTGCATCTAAACTGAGGGGATTTACACAGTATCAGGTGTCAGAGGACGGGGATGGAGCATTTGATCCTTGCTCCTCCTCTACCATGCTGGCTCCCCCCAAGATTTCCAATCTGCATCCTTCCTCAATAGCAGACATCCCCACAGATTGCTGCTGGGTCAATCTTGGTTTATCAGCAAGGCCTCTTTAGGTCTGGTGGTTTCCGTTGCCTCTGCATCCTTTTGGATACCTGGAAATCATCAGGCTGGATTTCTAGAACCTTTATGGTACTATGTAAGGCTTCACTGTTCATTATGGTAGCTATCAGCCACATGCGGCTATTTAAATTTAAATTAATTAAGATTAAATATCTACACTCGTTTCTCAGTTACACTAGCCACATTTCAAGTGTTCAACAGCCCCAAGCAGCTAGAGGCTACTATAGGTGAAATTAATTTTAATGTCTTTTATTTAACCCAATATATCCAAAATATTATAATTTCAATACATAATCAACATACAAACTATTAATAAGATATATTCCATTCTGTTTTTACATGCTAAGTTTTTGAAATTGGTGTATATTTTATACTTACAGCACATCTCAATTTGAACTAGTCATATTCAACTAGCCATATTGAACACTAGTGTTCAAGTCACCTGTGGCTAGAGGTTATCCTACTGAACAGTGTAGGTCTCTAAAAGGATCCATTTCATTACTCCCTAAAGGGCTAGGATTTTGAACTCAAAAACCAGGGGAAAATTCCCTGTTACTCTGCATTCTGTTATATTCCTTTCCTGAAACGATGAGCAAAGACCAGCCTACATGATGATGGGTGTGATGCTGAGGGTGTATTAGGGTGGGGTCAAGGAGAAGAAAGGCCAATAGGATAAAAAGAAGTACCTAGAAAAACAACTACTACAGAAACCATCAGTTAATATTTTGAAAGTATTAACTTGCCTCAGTGAGTTTTTTTGTTTGTTTGTTTTTTTTTTTAGAACATAAGAATTGATGTAGGATCATCAGGAGTAAATTAGTTTACTATGGGCTTGAAAGAAATAATTTTGGGATGCCTCAGTTGGTTAACTGCCCGACTCTTGATTTCAGCTCAGGTCATGATCTCAGGGTGATGAGATCAAGCCCCTCGTTGGGCTCTGTGCTGCGCGTGGTCTGCTTGAGATTCTCTCCCTCTCTCTCTGCCCCTCCCTGTGTGCTCTCTCTTTCTCTCTCTCAAATAAATAAATAAATCTTAAAAAAAGAAATAATTTCATTAGCAGTTAAAAATTGCAGAGTGTATCCCAGGACCCTGGGATCCTGACCTGAGCTGAAGGCAGACGCTCAACCATCTGATTCACCCAGGCACCCCGAAAACTAATTGTTTTTTAAAAAAGATTTATTTTAGGGCGCCTGGGTGGCTCAGTTCGTTAAGCGACTGCCTTCGGCTCAGGTCATGATCCTGGAGTCCCGGGATCGAGTCCCACATTGGGCTCCCTGCTCAGCAGGGAGTCTGCTTCTTCCTCTGACCCTCCCCCCTCTCATGCTCTCTCTCTCTTTCTCTCTCTCAAATAAATAAATAAATAAAATCTTTAAAAAAATAAATAAAAAATTTATTTTAGAGAGAGTGTGTGTGGGGGGGCAGTTGTTAGGGGGGCAGTTGTTGGGGGAGCACTAGAGGGAGAGGGAGAGGGAGAGAGAGAATCTCAATCAGACTCCCTGCTGAGCACTGAGGCAGATGTGGGGCTGGATTTCACCACCCTGAGATCACGACCTGAGCTGAAACCAAGAGTTGGACACTTAACTGACTGAGCCACCCAGGTGCCCCCAAACTAATTGCTTTTAAGATAATTTCTTTACAATAAAGTCTCTCTCCCTCTCCCTCTCTCTCTTTCTCTGAGGAGTATTAAATGAAACTAGGTTGACCACATAAGTTTGAAAAGTTCTGAAGAACAATAATAAATAGGATGCAAAACTCTCCTGATCATCATGTGGGTTGTTCCTTAAGGGCAACCTAGATTAAAATAGTTTATGACCATTTCTATAAATTAGTCATTAAAAAAAAAAAACCCATACACTTGAAGTCTGTTAATGATGCAGAATATATCACTGTATGAGATCATAATGGCTGTCGGTTGTAGTGACTTAGTAAACCACTCAGGAAGGACATTTGAGAACTCTAAGATGTACAGAAAATGAGAATCAATATAAATATTATGGTTATCTTAATACTTTAAAATTAAGACTGTAGCAAAATAAGTGATATCTATGTCCTTTTCTGTAAAATGCACATTGTGTTCTTGTGGTATTATTAGATCGCTTTATTGAAAATGGAAATAGAATTAGATACTGTATTCCAGCTTTCTCTTTCCCCATCTCTCCTGATTCTTCAGTCACTCTCTCTCTTCTTTCTCTTGCTCTTGTGTCTGTAGATGGTATCAACTCTCACTCACCACTGCTCTCCTCTCCTGTCCTTCAAAGAATACTTCCCTAGATAGACCCTCATAACTTTCAAGCTACTTTGTCCATTCACTCTGCTCTCCATCCTTAGTAAGATTAATAATGGCCCTTAATTGTTTCTGAGACCCTATACCTGCTTGTTTTCTTTTCATGTTAGCTACCCTCTTTTTTTTCAAACTATATGCTGATCGCTTATAGGGTGCTCCTACTTCTCTGACCCTTCCTCCTCAGTATCTTTTCCACTTTACTCTGCTTATTCCTTAAATGTTGGGACCCCCACCCCCCATATAATTCTTTGCCCTCTTTACACCAAGAGGTCTGTGACCACCTAAAATTGAAAGCAAATTTTTGTGTGTGTTTTTTTTAAAGATTTTATTTATTTATTGGACAGAGAGAGACAGCGAGAGCAGGAACACAAGCAGGGGGAGTGGGAGAGGGGGAAGCAGGCTTCCTGCTGAGCAAGGAGCCTGATGTGGGACTCAATCCCAGGACCCCGGGATCATGACCTGAGCCGAAGGCAGACCTTAACGACTGAGCCACCCAGGCGCCCAAATTTTTGTGTTTTATGATAGGATAAATTTCCCTCCTTGGGTTATTGTCTATAACTTTCATCATATTCTCAAAAGGATCCTTGGCTCTTTTAACAAGGTTAGGTGTCCCTGCCCTCACACTCTACTTAGGTTATTTCATGCTCTTCTTTGCCTAGAACCACCCTTTTTATATGCTGGCCTCTCCCGAATCATTTACAGGGGAAAAAGAACATAGCAAGAAAAATAAACCAAGATTCAAAGAAATGTTGAAGAATCAGAAGAAGAAATTGCACCGTAAACATTTTGCTTCTAGCTCAGCTTATTGTATCCCGTTGAGGACCAGTAGTAGACTGAATGTTAGGTGTGGGTTGGCAGGGTCATTACTTAAAAAACCCCAGGAGAAATCGGGTGAAACCAAGGCTCGGTGCGCCAACACCCTGGTCGCTAGTGGCGGAGGAGTAGGCGCACCCAGCTCCTAGGGTGGGGATGGGAGACTACAGGAGAGAAAACCACAGGAGCCACGTTGCCCACAGCGGCTGCGAAGCCAACCTCGGCTCTACTTTCAGACTCCAGCCAGAAACCCCGCCTGGCACCCAGCATGCCTTCGACGGACATCCACCTTAAGCAACCATCTTTCAGTTCACTATAAACACTCCTTACTCCTCCCGCCTATCGTTTCCCTCTCCAAGCCAATCAGAAGAGTGGGCGGGATCGTCCCTGGTGGGTTCCAATTTTTTTTTTTTTTAAAGAAGGGTAGACTGTGCGCTGCGTTCCGGCTGAGGGAAAAACACCTCCAGAGCTAGGGGGTGGAGCCCCTGTTATGGGCACCCAGATCGGCCAATGAGGGGCCCTCACCACTGAGAAGCCCGGCCGCCGAGATGGGCGGGGCACGCGCGGTGCCGGGCCAATGGCGGCGGGGCGGACGGAGGTTGAGTCGCTGTGGGTAGGGTTAGTGTGAGAGGTGCGGCGGGGGAGGTAATGATGATGGTGGCGGAGGAGGAAGGCGGGGGAGGGGGTGCTGGGCACTGAGCGGCGGCTCTGGCAGGGTTTTGTAGGGTGGGGGACGGTCGCGGGGCGACTCCGTCCGGGAGGGGGCGGGCGTGAGGCGCGCCGTCCGCCTGAGGGGCTGCAGACCCCGGCTCCCGCGAGCGCCGCGGCTGGCTCGGCTGTTCCATGTGGCTCCGGCGGGGATGGAGGACTCGGTGGCGGCGGCGGCGGCTGCTGCTGCGGCGGCGACGGAGGAGCGGCGCTGAGGAGGGAACCGGGCCAGACTCAGCCCGACAGCGGGATTAGAGGTGTGAGGAGGGGGCAGGAGTGGAGGTGCGGCGGGGCCGGGGCTCGGGGACCGGGCTGGGGTCTTCTGGCATCGCCTGGGTGACAGGGACCGCGGGCGAGCCACCGCCTGCCACCGCTGTGGGGCAGGGGTCTGGGCTCTGTGCGTGTGGAAAGAAGGCTCCGGCAGACTGTTCCCTTCGGAAGGGGGAGGGAGGCACCGCACCCCGCACCGTGCACTTGCCCCGCTGGTCATTGCTTCACGCCCAGGCAGGAGTTTCCATTTCCCTCCGGTTGGCAGCGAAGGTGGAGAGCCCTCCCTCTGCCTTGAGATTTCCCTCCACTCCTCTTTCCCCATCCATTTCCCTCTCCGACTGAACAACAGCATTCCTCTTCGCTCCTTAATTTGTTCCAAGCACATATTCTAGGACTGGAGGCTATTAATTATCAGCCGAAAAACAAAGTTTATTTTAAAATGTTCCACTCCTCCCTCTGACTGGCAGTGGACATTAAACAGCATCCCTAGACTTTCCCGCTCTGCTCGCCTTTCTGTGATGCTAGGAGGGGGAGGTAGGGCCCCGACTTGCGTTTCTCGATTGTTATTGATGCTGATTACCTGATGTGTCGCTCCACGTCTTCGGTGTGAATTGTAATTTCTTCCTTGATGTCTCGCATCCTTGATGTTACTGGCTTTTGAGGTTGGTGTTTTGTTTCATTGTTTGGAAAAACATGCAGGGAACTGAGGTTGTCTGTTGCAGTGTTATCTAACATGGGTGGTTAGTCACTCCTCATGCTTCTCTCATATTTTTCTCTCTTTGTTTTGCTTTTCAGTCCTCCAGATTACACATCATATAGTCCCTGAGGTGGAATGGTGATGTCTCCATGAGGGAACCTCCTCTCATTCATCCTGTCATGTGTATCATACTGTTCTTGACTGGGCCATTCATCTAAGATGGGATTTACCCTGTGAAACAGGGAGAAGACTTATGGACCCCAAACATCATTTCAAGTTGTAGTTGAGTTTTTTAAAGTACAGACATACATGCAAAGCTCCTTTGCCTTGGGCCCTCTGCTTTGTTAAAGCTGCTGTATTGCTAACCCAGAACTGCTCCAGTGACTGATCATCATGGCTTCAGTTTGGAAGAGACTGCAGCGTGTGGGAAAACATGCATCCAAGTTCCAGTTTGTGGCCTCCTACCAGGAGTTGATGGTTGAGTGTACCAAGAAATGGTAAGACATGTCTGGGGGTAGATTTTGCTGTGGCCTAAACTCACTGTGGCCTAAAGTCAGCTGACAGCCGACTCACCTTTCTGTAGTGCACGAGTGTGTACAAGCTGGGCAGGGAACAGATTACTCCAACAAGTACTGTGGTATGCACTGTTGCTGCTGGTACCATCCCTGTGGGTTTTAATTACTGCACTTCAGTAAGACTCAGGACTGTAACTGTGAGAGCTTACTAAGTACAGAAGATTTGGTCTTGAGGTCTTTCATCATTAGTGTTAGCATAACTGATTTTTTTTACAATTTGAAGGAGATATAGAGAATGCTATTGAATATTGTAAACAGGCATATGTACTGTAACGTACGCGTTTTAATAGAGTTCTAGAAATCTATATTCTCGTGGGGTGGTGATAATCTTTTATTTTGTTCTTGATTTTTCGTTTTTCTTGGCTTAAATAATTTTTCATTATTTTAATAATGGAATGCCAGTCCATAATACAACCTTAGAAATTCTTTTGTTATATGCTTAGTCAGGCAACTGTATTTTATCTTAATTGCCTAATGGGATACATTTCTTGGCCAGACTTAAGGAAGCAATTAGTAGTTCTGGCCTATGATTTGCTTCTTTCTACTTGAGCAAAGTAAATTTAGGGCTTTCTTTTCACTGTCTTGAATGGTAAGCAAGAATTCTTACTTAGTAAGAGAAAAAGAGTTAATGTTAAGCAAATGGTCCTTTGAGTTTTGATTTATTATGGTGTTTAAGTAGTATTACTGCAAAAATAAGTCCATTTCATTATCCACAAGGACTGTAATCTCATGTCTGTACCTCTCTTTTTAACATCCTTTTTATTAGATGAAAAAATAAGTTGCTCTATTCTAGAACTCTTAAAGCATATTTGAATATTGGCTGAATGCTTTTCTCTTGGACTTGTTAGGAATGTTATGTGCAATTAAAGAAATGCATGCACTGATTACCTACTTTACACTAGGCACTGTGGCTTTAGAATTGAGTATGACATAATCCCCACCCTCAAGGAGCTCACAGTCCAGGGTAATGACAGTCATGTAAATAAATTCACTGTGATAGGTACAAGAATACAAATATGTATGATGTAGGGATTTTAATCTGTCTCCATCACTTAACAGTTGGTTATCCTTGGGGACAGGTTATTTAGTTTTCTGTGATTTAGTTTCCATATCTGCAAAAGAAATAATGGTAGCATTTCATAGGAAGAGTTATTGTGAAGATTAAATGAGTTAATACATATAAAATGCTTGGAACAGTGTCAGGCACAGTAAATGCCCAGTAAATGCCATTATTACTTACAAAGTTGGCAGTGGGGAAATAACTCTTTAAGGGTAGAGGGTAAGGTCTTGGGATGGCTTCCTGGGTTCTGAGTTGGGTTTTGAAAGATTCACAGTAGTTGGCCAGAAAGCCAAGGGGGAAGAAATGAAGGATATTCTTGACTGAAGCAACAGCCTATGCAAAAAGTATGGAGGAATTAAATAACATGGGATGTGCTGGAAATTCAAGCAGTGTAGTTTGTTAATTATGGGGCTTAAAGTGCAGGATAGGAGAAGTGCAGTGGGATATGATGTTAGAGAGGTAAGCAGGATTCCAATTATGGAAAGTTATGTGCTTAGACTATTATATGTGGCTTGGGCTTTATTCTGTGGTAGTGAAAGGCTTTGAGTAGAAGATACGTTAGGTTTGCATTTTGGAAAAATCACTTGAATGATAATGTGGAGTAAGGATCATAGTGGAAAGGGTGATTGGAGGCAGCGATGTCTGCCTACTGTTGAAGTAGGTAAGGTTTGGGAAAAGGCTTAGACCAAGGCAGAGCACAGGTAATTGAGAGGAACACTTAGGACACAAAATGGATAGGACTTGGTGGTCATTTCAATCAGGGGTCTGGGAAAGATGGGGATGAGAGAGAGGGAAAGGCCTAGATTGGCCCCCAAGTTTCTGGTTTGGAATACTGGGTACTTAACTAACCTAAACTAGGAAATGAGGAAGATCCTCCTTACAAGTATTTTTTTAACTGGGCAGTATACTGGGAATATCAACTTTAAGATGGTTAAATTTGAATCTCCTTTTTTTAAGGGCAATAGAACATATCAGGTGATTCTTTAGTGACAAAATCAGTTTCTTCCCATAGTTTGCAGTATGGCTGAATTTTTTTTTTTCCTTGAGAAGTATGTAAGTTGTTATTAATATGTCTCAGTGTGAAAGCAAGAATGAAAATTTAACTTGATTACAGTTGAATAGATGGCTTGATCATTTTTAGGGATGGCCATTATGGTACACCTATTAAATTAGGTCTTTATGATAGGATATGGCTTTAACACTAGAAGCATTTGGATGTTCTGGAGTTTTCAATTTTATAGTAATAACATGGAAGACAAATTGCAAATGTTGAGAGGATAAGAAAATAGATCTGGTATAGAGAAGAAGAAATAAACTATAAAAAGAGAACAGATGGCATTCCATTGGGATTGTGTCTTTGGAGGTAACCTGTATATACAGGTTCCATTGCCTTTTAGAACTGTGCTATTTAAAGTGTTTTCTGAGAAGCAGGAGCATTTGCAACACCTGGGACCACCTGTTAGAACTGCTGACTCTCAGACCCTGCCCCAGACCTACCGAGTCAGAATCTGCACTTTAGTAAGAGCCACAGTTTGCATATTAAAATTTAAGAAGCAGCATTTTAAAATAATGTTTTCAACTTTCCCAAGTGTCCATTCATGACTCCAGGATAAAGTATATTCAAAATACACTGACTTCTGCATGAATTTGAAACTCAGGGAATGAAGATGGTACTCAAGAGATTCAGGAAAGGCATAGTGTGTTGATGGAAGAGGGTCATGGGAATCAGGGTATGTTTTTCTTTTCTTTTTTTTTATTAAGATTTTATTTATTTATTGGACAGAGAGAGACAGCGAGAGCAGGAACACAAGCAGGGGGAGTGGGAGAGGGAGAAGCAGGCTTCCTGCTGAGCAGGGAGCCCGATGTGGGACTCGATCCCGGGACCCTGGGATCATGACGTGAGCCGAAGGCAGACGCTTAACGACTGAGCCACCCAGGCGCCCCAGGCTATGTTTTTCAAGGGGGAATATGTTCTTTCTGTGATTAAGGAGAGGAGAATGCTTCCCATGTTCTTTTGTCATGGCCATAGGATATGAGCCTGGATATGGCAGATAACGGGATAAAGGTAAGGGTTTAAGGATATTTTTTTAGATCTAGGCCATGAGCAAACTCACAGTACTTTACCTTTGATCAAGGATGGATTCTATAGATTAGAGGATTTGGGGCTTCTGCTTTCTCAAAGTTCTTCGTTGCTGTCTTACAGTATTTCACCTTTGCTCTGGCTGATGGGGTGTGAGTTTCTTTAGTTCAGTTGAGTCCACTTCCTGATTCTTTCATGTTGTAGTGGTTCTAGAACTTAGGTGAGGAACAAAAGCCTGAATGACTTATTAATCTAAGAGAAGGACACTATACTGTGAGGTCCTATTCCTCATCACTCCTTGATTGCCATGTTAAGGCTCTAGCAAATACGGAGTTGGTAGGGGTTTGTATCTCCTCTTATTGTTGTCTCAAAGTCATTTAATTATTAATCACTTAATTGATAAAGCTGTTGGCAAGTAGTGAGACAGCCACTGGAGCTGAGTTTGAGGGAAAGAGACTGTGCTATCTTTTTTCTTAGTTTATTTCTTACCTGGTTCTTTTTTATCATTCGCAGGCTTTTAGATTCTGAGAAAAGTCTTCACTTTAGGAGCTCTCAGGTATTTAAGGAAACTACTTCAAAGTTGGCAAGTTGTGATTATAATTTAGGTTGTAGAATACAGTTCTGGTAGGAGTTCCCTAATATATGAACCATTATGTATGAGTATATATTATACTTTGTGTATGTGTCTTTATCATCTACCTATATGAACATATTTTATCTAGGTTTTTATATTTTATCTAATTCTCAGTTATGGCATTAAAAAAGTATTTAAAGTACTATAAACTTTTCCCAAAAAGGCATAAATATATTTGTTTCTTATCTTTCCATGTCATGTAAGAATTCCTTTTTTTGTTTTTAAATATATATTTAATTATAATTTATTTTAAAAATAGGTAATACAATCACATGGCTCAATATTGTAGAGGTACCAAAAGGGGGGTGTGTGTGTGTGTGTATGTATGTGTGTGTGTGTGTGTGTAGCCCTGAAAGTAACTCCTCATTTTCTCTATTAGTCCATACCTCTTTGCAAACCTTGTGATCTCAGGATTTGAAAAGTAAAAAAAAAACAAAAAACACACAGCTCTTTCTAGTGTTTAAGTTTATGATGCTTGCCTGTTAGATAAAATATAAACTCCTTAATATGATATTCTAGGCTCTCTGTAACTGATCCCAATTTAGTTTTCCATTGGACATTAGAATGTTGCATGTACTTTAAGTATTAACCTGAGTTTATGAAGGCCAAATTATATTCATAAGTACTCATTCAGATCCACTTCTTTGGATGGCTTAAACAAGCATTTCTCTATTGGCCATTTAATGGAGTGAGAGGTACATCAGCTTTCATGTAAAGAATCTACTTTTGAAGTACATTAAAAAAATAATTGGACACAAGCTTTTTTTAGGAGTCTGTTTTAGGAGTATCTGGAAGGCCATTGTGTCTAGAATAAGGGATAGATGATAAAGAGGTGAAGTCTGAGAAGTAGGTAGGGGTAAGTTAATGTATGGCCTTGAGATCACGCTAAGGGCTTTTGTATTTTAAGTGTATAGGAAGCAATTGGAGAAGTTTGAGCAGGGAAGTGATATGATTTACATTTTAGAAAGATTATTCTGGATGCTTTGTGGAGTATGAATTGTCATGAGTAAAAATGAAAGCAGGAATACTAGTTAGGAGGCTATTGCAGTAGTCCAAGTAGCAGGGAGGTAGTGGTGGAGGTGGTAGGAAATGGTCAGATATATGCAGGTAACACACATATACTACCACCACACTTTACTGAGGTGCAGCTTAAACTTTGCATCCAGTAAAATGCATCAGTTTTAAGTGTATAGTTCAATAGGTTTTGACAAATGTATACACCTATGTAACTGGAAACAAAGGTTTTGAAGTTATACTTGATAGGACTTAATCATGGATTAGATAGGAGGTAAAGTGAGAGATGGCTGAACAAGCAGGTGAATGCAGTGTTAATTACATGGATAGGAGACACCTGAAGAAGAAAAGGGGGAAATCAAGAATTGGCTTTGCTTTTCTTAAAGTTTGGGACATCCAGATGGATATCTTAATTAAGCAGTTAATTAGAAAAGTCTCGAGATTAGGGAAGAGAAGGGATTGGAGTCTCTTAGTATATAGGTAGAATATATAACCATAGGGCTTTAAGAAATTTCCTGTGGTGTTAAATAGATCATGAAGACTGAGGACTGGGCCTTGGGACACTTCAACATATAGAGGTAGGAAAGAAGAGGAAGAGCCAGCAAAGAAGACTGAAAAACAAGCAGTAGTAAGGTAGGAGGAAAATTAGGAGAGTGTATTCTTCAAGGAACCAAGTGCAAAATGTATCAGGAAAGAAGTGTTTAACTGTGTCAATTCTGTTGAGAGGTTGAGCAAGATGACAGTGAATTTGGCAAGGTGGAAAGAGCTGGTGACTTTGAGAAATGGTTTCAGTGGAGAGGTGGGGATAAAAGCATGATTAGACTGGGTTAGAGGAAAGGAGGTGAATATGGTCAGTGTAGATACTTTTCATGGAGAATTTTGCTACAAACCAGAGAACTAGGTAGTAGCTGGAGAGGAACAAGGGGTCAAGGTATGTCTTTCACAAGGAAGATATTGTAGCACATTGGAATGCTGATGGAAATGGTCAGTAAAGAAGGAAAAACTGATGATGTGCTGGGAGAGGAGGTAACTTCAGGAGAAAAGTCCTTGAATAAGAGAACAGGAACAGGATCCAGTACACAAATGTAAAGGTTGAACTTGAGTAGAAGCAGGGACAGTTCATTGTTAAAAGGAGGGGGCAGATGACATGGGTAGAGAAGCAGGTAAGTTGATAGATTTGGTACATGAGGGTGTGGACATTCTCTTCTGTTGGCTTCTGTTTTCTCTGGGAAATATTAGAGGTTATCAGCCGAGAGAGGTAACAGAAAGAGGTGTCAAAGGATTGAGGAGAGAGGAGGTATTAAATTATCAAAACAAGAATTGACTGGGGAAATTCAGAAGGATTGATGGGTAGTGCTGAGGAGCTTCTTAACTTTGTGGTCGTAAATTTAAAGTGAATGCAACCAGCAAGTTTGCAAATTTTAATTCAGCTCTGTTCCTTGTTTGGGTGCAGGCATAGAATAGGCAGAATTAGATTTAACCAGGGATGGGTTTTGTCAGTAATGTACAACTGAGAAAGAAGGACAAGGAAATTGAAAGCAAATACACGGGGATGGTTCTAGTAATGAACCATGTGGTATGAGATGGAAGAGGAGGAAAATAAGGACATGAAAGGTAGGCTGGTCAATGAAAAAGAGAAGAGGATAATGATTTTGATATGGTAAAGAGGTTGAATAATTGGTGGGGTTGGGTTACCAGAGTGAATGAGCTGGAAATATGGGAGGTAGGAGTCAAAGTAAGATGTTTGATTGTGGAGGATGTGGCTAATGTTAATGACAAGATAAAGGTTGTGGTCTCCTTTTGATCACACTTGCTTATCAGTTTAAAAAAATAAGCACATGGGGCGCCTGGCTGGCTCAGTTGGTAGAGCATGTGACTCTTGTTCTTGGGATTGTAAGTTCCAGCCCCACTTGTGTGTAGAGATTACTTAAAAATAAAATCTTAAAAAAATTAATAAAAAATGAGCGCACATCCTCAATATGTTTTTATTTATGCCATATACATTAAATAGGAGTATACCTTAATTTTCTTTTTTAATTAAGTGGAATTTCTTCCTATATTTGGGTCATCTTTTGTACTATAAGACTATAGCTGTTAGGGTATGACAATGGCAGTTGGTGGTTGAGATGGAATGGAGGAAAAGATTTTGGGGACTGAAAAAGTTGATCAAGGAATTTATAGGCTGAAGCGTGGGACAGATTATCTCTGGCTCTTGAAGTTGCCAAGAATAATTGGAGGAAAAATGGTTAAGACAGGTGCTAAAATCTTATTGAATGAGGGGAGAGATAGGGCAGAAGGTTTTACTTTGTAGGACTTCTTGTTACAAGTTATGTGAATCTTGAACACCTTATTCCTTGAAAGGAAATAGCCGAGTCTTCTTTTCCATGAGATGAATTGTCAAAGGTAGATTTAATTTTAGTAGATAATAAATTGATGTTACTTTGTTAATAATTTTATGTGTTTTATGGACTGATTTTTTTTAAACTGGAATTATTACATGTAGTATTTTATCTAGATTTTAAATATTTATTCCATGCGAAATTCAACTGTACAAAAGTTCAATTACAGGAGGTTATTTAAGGAAAATAGTGAAGCCCCTGTATGCCGTAATTTGATATCATAGTGCTTATATCACGATTGCCTCCACCCCAGGTTCAGTATGCCTCTACATTGTTGGCAAACGTTGGCCTGGTCCAAGTTGTTTCTTTGGTAAATAAAGTTTTATTGGAATATGGCTATGTCCATTTGTCTGTAGCTGCTGTCACACTAAAATGGCAGAGTTGAATAGTTGCTACATAGACTGGGTGGCTGCAGAGTTTAAAATATTTACTATCTGACCTTTTAAGAATGTTTACTGACCTCTGCTTTAAATCTTGTAGTTACTTGGCAGCTAGTGTTTGTGGAATCTAGAGTCTAGGACCTTTCTGTCTTTTTGTACCCAACCTACAAACTATTAGTTTAACTTACTGTAGTCTAACTGCATAAGAATAGAGGAGAGCCTAGGGGTACCCGAGCGGCTCACCGTTCAGTATCTGACTCTTGATCTTGGCTGAGGCCTTGATCTCAGGGTGTGAGTTCAAGCCCCTGCTTGAACACAACTGTGGAGCCTACTTAAACAATAGGAGAGCCCATGTGCCTGCCTTCCAGCGCTATAGAAAGAAACTATGTATGTATGTATGTATGTATGTATGTATGTATGTAAAAGATTTTGTTTATTTATTTGAGTGAGAGAGAGAGCCTAAGCGGGATGGAGGGGCAGAAGGGGCGGGGGGGTGGAGAGAGAGGCAGACTCTCCACTGAGCAGGGATCATGACCTGAGCTGAAGGCAGCTGTTTAACAGACTGAGCCTCCCAGGCGCCCAAAAAGAAACTTTACAATAGCATTAAGGAACATTTATATTTGTGTATGTACAAAAATACATATTTTCAGACTTGCAACCTTGGACAAATTACTTAACCTCTTAGTACTTTATCTATAAAATGATGATAATACTAACAGTGCTTCCAGCATAAAGTTGTTTTGATAATTAAATGAAATAATACCTGTAAAGCGGTTAGATTAGTGCCTGACATACAGTAAGCACTCAATAAATGTTACCCGTTGTTATTATTATCTTTACGTGATTATTTAAGCAATAAGTGATGAAGAGAACTGTTTAGACAAAAGGGTAGAATAAGCAAGAACACTGAAAAAATAACCGGAACATTTAAGAGTGTTAGAGAAAGACAAACTAGCATAGAAGTTTGGAGTGACCCAGAGGTGGGAGTAAACCAGGAAGCATGCTAGCAAGAAACACTGTGCTGAAACCAAGTTTTGGCAATACTTTGGCTTTTGGGGAAAGGAACAACATATTACTACTTCTGGGGCAAAATCAGTTGATCAGTTTTAGTAATCGCTTCAAGTAAGTAATTTGGCTAAGGAAACTAATTGAATTCTTCTAAAGTAGATAGAATTCATTTGCCAGCATTTGTATGTGTGTATCCCATGGTGACGATGTGTGATATTTAGGATATATTTCTTTATGACAATTTCTCATAAAAATTTTTTTCCTATCATGATTTTTTTAATGAGCCCAGTTAGTACATTGCATCTTTCAGTAATGTGAAATTCCCTTACCTTAATTTGGTAGCAAGTTTTGGTTTATGTATTTTAAAGGTTGATTTTTAAAATGAAATTTTAAGGGATTATGTGAAGAGATTCTACTCTTATAATTTAGGTTAGTTTGACGTTAGTTTTGCAATTAGATGCTCAGGGAACTTTAGGCATTTCTAGAAATGTGCTGTTGATGTATCAAATGTGTTTGTTCTAATTTTGTGGAAAATTTCAACAAAAGAGCCACCGAAGTAGTTCACTGCATGATATAAAAATAGTCCAGTGTACTGAAGGAAAAATTGCACAAGCTTTTTGAACTGAATGCTCAATAGGGATGTTCATATTCTGCATCAGGACTTTTGCATATTTTATGAAAGGGGTAGAACTAAGTTTGTGAAATGGGGTATAGACTTACAGCAGGATGTTAGTTTATGTTTGTCTTATTTATTACTGTTATAGTGATATTTTTAGGCAGCTTTGCTAACTGGTACCTAAAGATATTCTTTAGTAAATTTGTCCTGTTAAAATATTTCTTTTTGTTATTAACCCCAGTGTTGTTATCTTTAAAGTACTTTTTAAATGAGAAAACGCTTAGAAAGTGTACTTTAAATCTCAGTTAACAGTAAAAACATTGACTTTAATCAAGGAAGTTATCACTTTAAAAGTTGATATCCTGCCTATGTCCAGAAGAGTTTATCCACTTAAGAATTTTTTTTTTTAAAGATTTTATTTATTTATTCATGAGAGACAGAGAGAGAGAGAGAGAGAGAGGCAAGGGAGAAGCAGGCTCCCAAGGAGCAGGGAGCCCGATGCGGGACCCGATCCCAGGACTCTGGGATCATGACCTGAGCTGAAGGCAGACGCTTAACCATCTGAGCCACCCAGGCGCCCCACTTAAGAATTTAAAATAACACTATGTTGACTAATTTAGGTATATAAATAGAACAGAGATAGTCTTAGAGGAGCAGAGAGTGCATGTTACTGGACACTTAAGAGGGGTTACCAATGGACACTGGACTTGATTCTGAGTTTACTGGCAGCTGAGGCAAAAAGGGAAGCACACTGGCTCAGGTAATATTTCTTCTGGCTAAAGAAAATATCCAAATTCTTTTGCAGAGACTTTTCTTAAAACTTAATTCAAAGAAGACTTTTATTGTGAGAAAAAAAAGGTATGACATTGGATAAAGTCTCCCAACTACAAAAGACTCAGACTGTGAAATTGGATAAAGTTTACCTAGTTTTCTGATCATCTAATTTAAATCAGAGGTACAACTTGGAAAATTTAGAAGAATGGGTATTTAACGTTAATCATCAAGTTCTGTGCTGTCCAGTACAGAAGCAGCCAACCACATGTGGCTGTTCACATCTAAACTTAAATTAACTTTAATTAGATGAAGTTAAAAATTTAGTTTTTCAGTCACGTTAGCCACACTTCAAGTGCTCACTGGCAACATGTGGGTAGGGGCTACCATACTGGACAGTGCAAACATGGATCATTTCCATCATCATGAAAAGTTTTACTAGACAGTGCTGTTTTAGCCATTTCCTCGCAAACTCTCTGATTCCAGAATCTTTGGAGTCCTTTGCAAATGTGGAGATTTCCATGTCCATTAGAAAGCCTGAGCTTGTGGGTCTGGAATGGTGCTGGCAAGTCTGTCATTTTAGAAGGTCCCTGATTGTTTAAGCTCCATCATCAAGCCAGGTTTTAGAACTATTGCACATTATTCTTTTTCACATATCTGAAGTAAAGCTTCGGTGGATGCTGGTTGACAGTTCCTTTAGTACTCCTTTAGTACATTTATTGAATTGAAAATTTGAATTCAATTTTGTTTTTTTTCCAGCCATTTTTGTAATATGTGTGTATGTGTGTGTGTTAAAAGTGAGAGTAATGTACCTTAGCTGTGCCACATATAAAGCTGTCAAGTTAATATAAATATTTGAACAGGTTTATTCATTCATTTTAAAAAAAAGACAAGTTTGTTCTCATCCAGAGAAGCAAGCACTGTTGGGGGAAAGCTAAAAACACAATAGTTTTGTTTTTTTTTAAAGTTTTGAAACTTCTCAAGTGCTTGCACTGTTGTTACACTTCCAGGCAACATTTCTGGATCTGCTGATTTTTTTTTGTCTCTGAGGCATGCCTTTTTTCTCACTCCAGTTTTTTTTTGTTGTTGTTGCTACTGCCTTGGTAGCATCCTTTGTCATCTTTTGCCAAAGTCCTAGTTCCCAAACTGCACTGTGGAGCCTTGAAGGCACTGCAGAGAACTCTACAGATATGTCAAAGGCTGCTTAAAAATTTTGAGGGAAATACAGCAACATCTTTTGGAAACCACACAAACTACTAGCTTGAGGTAGTTCGTTTTCAAAATTAGATTGCTATATTCCTTTCATTGATACCATATTTTTACAAAGCTGAGTTTTGGCAGTTGCTGTTATGAAAAGCAAGTACCGTGTGAAAATATATATGGAACAAGGAAAGAGAAAGGCAGTGAGTGTCCTCTGAGGTTTTTTGTTTTGTTTTGTTTTGTTTTTAGGTTGGAGAAGTTGTGCAGTGCCCAACATAGGTGCCATGTTGTTAGGACATACATTCTTCTTAAGTTGTTTGGACTTGACTACTTAATAAACAGAATGGCTAGGTATTTCCTTTGGCCTGTGAAAAAATTACTGACACATTAAAGGCCTTGTAAACCCAGAAAGCTTGGGAACCTGTGGTATGTATAGGCTTTTATGATAGCCCTTAACACTTTCCTAGCCCCTTCTGGTCCTTTGTTTCTGTTATTGTGGAGATACCTCCTAAAGGGAATCTTCCAGATTTCCTGTTTGTTTAGGATACTGTTAATATGGTAATTTTAATCTTTTAAAGCTATCCTTATTTTATTTTACTAGTCTTAACTATTCCCCTTAAGCTTCCAAAATCTTGTTTACCACACGCAATAGTTCCCTCGTTATCTTTCATTCTTCTCTCTCCCCCTCCAAAAATCATTAAACGCAATGAACATATAGTAATACCCTATCTCAAAGTAACTTAATTGAAACTGAGTTTACTCACGCAATAAGTCAGTTTAGAAATTGAGTTTAATGGTTCAGCTTTAATTTGAAGAGTACTCTAATTTACAAAATAATCTTTTAAAAATTGATTAATTCATTTATTTTTTTAAAAAACTTTTTATTGAAATTATTTTAGTTTACAGAAGAGTTGCAAAGATAGTAGAGAGAATTCCAGTATAGTCTTTACCCAGCTTCCTTTGGGTAAAATTAGGGTAAATAAATTTACCATGGCCATTTATCAAAACTAAGAGATTAATGTTAGTACACTATTGTTAGGCCAAACTATAGACTTACTCAGATTTCACCAGTTTTTCCACTAATAATCTTTTTCTGTTTGAGTATACAATCCAGGATACCACATGGCATTTAGTTGTCACGTCTTAGCCTCTCTAATCTATGGCAGTTTATCAGCTTTTCCTTGGTTTTCATGACTTTGATAGTTTTGAAGAGGGCTGACTAGTATTTTGTAGAATGTCCCTCAAATTGGGTTTGATGTTTTCTAATGATTAGACTGGGTTATGGACTTGGGGAAGATACCACAGAGGTGAAGTGCCCTCATCACATAATATCAGAGGGCACATGATAGCAACATGAGTTGTTATTGGTGGTGTTCATTTTGATAACGTGGTTAAGGTAGAGTCTGACAGATTTCTCAGTGTAAGTTACTGTTTTTTTCTTTTCCATACTCAACTTGTTAGCAGCTAATCACTAAGTCCAGTATACACTCATGAAGAGGGGAATTCAGTTCCATATCCTGGAAGGAGGAGTATTAAAGAATTTGTGGACATATGTTAAAGTCACCACAGAATCAATAAATTTTGGAGGGGAGATAACTTGAGGTTGTGTAAATATCCTGTTTCTCTTTAAAGTTTCAACCACTAATTTTAAATTCTTTAGTTGATTTTTGCTGCGGCAATTATTATTGTATTCTAATGATGATTTTCTGTTTCTTTTATTCCTCTCACATTATTTGGAATGCCGTTAGGAAGATTCGGCCTTTTTCATTTATTTATTCAGTTGGGTTATTTGTAAATAACCTTTTGATATAGGTACCATTTTTGGTACTAAGGTTCTAACAGGAGGTATATTGTTGCATCATTCTTTTTTTTCCTTTTTTTTTTTTTAAGATTTTATTTATTTATTTCACGGAGAGAGAGAGCGAGAGCAGGAACACAAGCAGGGCAAGTGGGAGAGGGAGAAGCAGGCTTTCCACTGAGCAGGGAGCCCGATGGTGGGGCTCGATCCCAGGACCCCGGGATCATGACCTGAGCTGAAGGCAGATGCTTAAGGACTGAGCCACCCAGGCACCCCTCATTATTTCTTTTTTAAAAAGAACGGTTATTTTGAAATAATTTCAGACTTACAGAAAAGTTTGCAAAAGTAGTACAAAGAATTGCCATATACCTTTCACTAAGATTCCTCAAGTGGCAACTTTTTACCATATATGCTTTATCATTCTCTTTTGCTCGCTCTCTATGTCATTTTTTTTTTCTTAACATTACCCATGATGCTCCTTTGCCCATAATTACTTAAATGTGTATTTTTTAAAAACAAGGACATTTACTTAGGAACCGTAGTTCAGTTTATCAAATCAGGAAATTAACATTGATACAGTACTGTTCCTTAATCTATACACCTAATCCTTTTTTCTCTAGTTATGCTAATAATTCCCTTTCTAGCAAAAAGATAATTTTCTTTTTCCTTAAATCAATCCAATCCAGGGTCATATGTTTCATTTAACTGTTGTATCTCTTCACTCTCCTTTAACCTGATAGAGTTCTTTGGTCTTTGTTTTTCATGACCTTGATAGTTCTGAAGAATGTTCCTCAATTTCAGTTTGTCTGTATAGGTTCAGATTAGGAATTTCTGGCAGGCATACCAAAGTGATTCTGTGCTCACTGCATCATATGTATATGTAAATATCCAGTCCCTCTCAAAGTTTTATCCAGTAGTTTTAGCATTCAGTTTGGTTATATTTTTAATTCAAAACACAGATAGCTTTATTTCTTTTTATTTGTATTTTGCTCTAGAAAATACCTCTCCATGCTTGTTGAATTAATTAACTTATAAGTTAATGAAATTTTAATAGGGTTCCCCAAGTTAGAACTATTTTTGAAAAAGTGTATTTCCCTGGGGCACCTGGGTGGCTCAGTTGGTTAAGCGTCTGACTCTTGATTTCAGCTCAGGTCATGATCTCAGGGTCGTGAGATCAAGCCCTGTATAGGGGGCTCTGTGCTGCGCGTGGAGCCTGTTTGAGATACTCTTTCTCCCTCTCCCACCCTGCTCTCTTTCTTTAAAAAAAAAAAAAAAGTGTTGTTTCCCGCATCTCATCTGCCCCTTTCCCACCTCTGTACCCTTTTCTTCTTGTTCCACCCAACACCTGACTGTAACTAGTTTCATTATTCTGAGTGATCCTCCTCCTCTTCATTTATTGAGATAGAATTCCTGCATTATACAGTTCACCCTAAGTGTTCAATTCAGTGGTTTTTAGTGTATTCCTAGAGTTGTGCAGCCATCATCACGTGACCTCTAAGTTTTGAACATTTTCATCATCCCCAAAAGAAACCCATACCCATTAGCAGTCACTCCCTATTCTTCTGTAACCCCCCTCCCCTCCCCTCCCCTCTTCCTCTTCTGCCAGTCCTGTACTCCTGCTCCACACCTGCTCAGGGAACCCCTAATCTATTTTCTGCCTCTCTCTGTTTGCCTGTTGCAGACATTTCATGTAAATGGAATCTTACTATATGGTCTTTTGTGACTGGTTTCTTTCACTTATGATGGTTTCAAGGTTCATCCATGTATATCATGTATCGATACTTCATTCCTTTTTATTGCTGAAAATATTCTATTGTATGAATACTGCATTTTATTTATCCTAAATGGTTGTTTGGGTTGTTTATACTTTTGGCTATTATTAATAATGTTGATATCCAAATTTGTGTCTTGGGTATATACCTAGAAGTGGTATTGCTGGGTCATGTGGTAATTTTGTTTAACTTCTTGAGGAGTTGCTAAACTATTTTCCTACCTGGCTACATCATTTTATATTCCCACCAGCAGTGTGTCAGGGCTCCAGTTGCTCTTTATCCTCACCAACACATCTTATTGTCTGTTTTATTTTAGCCATCCTCGTAGGTGTACAGTGCTATATCATTGTGGTTTTCATTTACATTTCTCTAATTGCTCGATGATGTTTAGCACAGTCTTTTCCTGTGTTTATTGGCCATTTATATGTTGGTTGTGTTTTGTTTTTTTTTTAGAAATGTGTATCTTTTGCCCATTTTTTTCCCTTCGAGAGAGAGAGAGAGAGAGAGAGGGTGAGTGGGGGGAGAGGGAGAGAGAGAATCTTAAGAAGGCCCCATGCCCAGTGTGGAGCCCAGCGTGGGGCTTGATCCCATGACCCCCAGATCATGCCAACCTGAGCTGAAATCAGGAGTCAGACGTTTAACCAACTGAGCCACCCAGGTGACCCTCTTTTGCCCATTTTTAATTGGGTTGTTCATCTTTTTAGCATTGCATTGTTTATGTATACATACATTCTTTATGTATCTTACATATAAGACTCTTATTAGGTGTGTGATTTGCAAACATTTTCTTTAATTCCATGAGTTGGTGAGTGTCTTTGCTTTCTTGATGATGTCTTTTGATGCACAAATGGTTTTAAATTTCATGGAGTCTGATTAAACTATTTTTTATATTGTTATTTGTGCTTTAAATTGTACCTAAGAATCTGTTTTAAGTTAGTTTTTGTTTATGGTGGCAAGAAGGGGTCCAACTTCATTCTTTGCATATAAATGTCCAGTTGTTCTAACATCATTTGTTGAGTTGGAGTATATCTTTCCTGTTTCTTTTTGCACAAATGATCATATACATTTATATGAACTTTACCCTTTATTTCTTCTTTCTTACATAAAAGAGGTAAGAGGTAAGAAAATATTGTTGGTACTCTCTTTCACTCTGCTTTTCACTTAACAGTATATCCTGGAAATCATTCCATACCATTTCATAGAGATCACCCTCATCCAGTATTGGTACATTATTATTATTATCAAAGGTTCATAGTTTACCTTGTTTCCCTCTTTATGTTATGCTCCTATATGGGTTTTGGCAAATGTAAAATGACATGATTCCACCATTACACTATCTATCATACAGAATCGTTGGACTGCCCTAAAAATCCCCTGTACTCCACCTATTTATTCCTCTATCCCTTTTCATGAATCCCTGGCAACCACTAATCTTTTTACTATCTCTGTAGTTTTCCTTTTCCAGAATGTCATATAGTTGGAGTCATACAGTATGTAGCCTTTCCAAAGTTGGCTTCTTTCACTTAGCAATATGCATTGAAAGTTTCTCTGTATCTTTTTGTGCCTTGATAGCTAATTTCCTTTTATTTATTTATTTTTTTTTTAAAGATTTTATTTATTTATTTGAGAGAGACAGAGAGAGAGCACGAGAGGGAAGAGGGTCAGAGGGAGAAGCAGACTCCCTGCTGAGCAGGGAGCCCGATGTGGGACTCGATCCCGGGACTCCAGGATCACGACCTGAGCCGAAGGCAGTCGCTTAACCAACTGAGCCACCCAGGCGCCCGCTAATTTCCTTTTAGTACTAAGTAATATTCCATTGTATGGATGTAGCAGAGGTTGTTCATTCTTCTGTTGAAGGACATCTTGGTTGCTTCTGAGTTTTGGTAATTATGAATAAACATCTGTGTACAGGTTTTTGTATGGAACATAAGTTTTTAACTCATTTGGGTAAAGGAGCACAATTTCTGTGTCACAGTAAGAGTATGATTAGTTTTATAAGAGACTGCTGAACTGTTTTCCAAAATGCCTGTATCATTTTACATTCCCACCACAATGAATGAGAGTTCCTTTTGCTCTACATAGTCAGCTGGATTTGATGTTGTTAGTGCTTTGAATCTTCACCATTATAATGGGTGTGTAGTGGTATCTTGTGGTTTTAATTTACAGTTTCCAGTGGCATATGATTTTGAACATCTTTTTATATGCTCAGTTGCCAGGTAGCTTTATAATAAGTCCTAAAGATAGGTGGTGTTCGTCTTCTGACTTTATTCTCCTTCAATAATGTGATGGCTATTTGGAGTTTTTTGCTTCTCCATATAAACTTTAGAATCTGTTTGTTGGTGTCCACAAAATAATTTGCTTGGGTTTTAACTGGGATTGCATTGAACTTAGATTAAGTTGGGAAGGACTATGATCTTGGCATTAGGGAGTCTTCTTACCCATGCACAGCGAATCTCTCCATTTATTTAGACCTGCTTTTTTTAAAAATTTACTTGACAGAGGGAGAGAAAGCGCACAAGCAGTGGGAGCGTCAGGCAGAGGGAGAGGGAGAATCAGGCTCCCTGCTGATCAAGGAGCTCGGTGCAGGGCTTGTCCCAGGACTCTGGGATCATGGCCTAAGCCGAGGGCAGACGCTTAACTGACTGAGCCACCCAGGTGCCCCTAGATCTGCTTTGATTTTTTGGGGGGGGCAGGGGAAGGGCAGAGGGAGAGGGAGAGAATCTTAAGCAGGCTCCATGCCCAGTGATCTCACAACCCTGAGATCATGACCTGAGCCGAAATCAAGAGTCGGACATTTAACTGACTGAGAACCCAGGCACCCCTTCTTTGATTTCTTTTTATAAGAATTTTGTAGTATTCCTTATAGATCTTGTATAGATGTATTTTGTTAGATTTATACCTGGGTTATTTTTTTAGTGCTGGTGGTGTAAATGGTATTTTATTTCATATTCCAGTTGCTCATTGCTGGTATATAATAAAACAGTTTGACTTTTGTGTATTGACCTTATATCTTGCAACCTTGCTATGATTATTTGTTTCAGAATTTTTTCATTGGTTCTTTGGGATTTTTTATGTAGACAGTCATGTCATGTGTAAACAAAGACAATTTTATTTCTTCCTTCCCAACCTGTATACTTTTTATTTCCCTTTCTTATCTCACTACATTAGTTAGAACTTCTAGCATGATCTGAATAGGAGTGGTGAGAATGGACATCGTTGCCTCTTTCTTGCTTTAGTGGGAAAGCATGTAGTTTCTCACCATTAAGTATGGTGTTAGCTGTAAGTTTTTGTAGATAGGTTTCTTACCAAGTTGAGGAAGTTCCCCTCTATTTGTAGTTGGCTGAGAGTTTTTTATCATGCATGAACATTGGATTTTGTTAGATGCTTTTTCTGCATATAATAATATAATTATATGATTTTTCTTTTTTAGTTTATTGATACGATGAATTACGTTAATTGTTTTTCAAATGTTGAACCAGCCTTGCATGCCTAGAATAAATTCCACTTGGTTGTAGTGTATAATATGTTTTAAACACATTATTAGAATTGATTTGCTTATATTTTCTTGAGGATTTTTGCATCCATATTCATGAGAAATATTAGTCTGTAGTTTTCCTTTCTTATAATATCTGTCTGGGTTGGGCATTAAGCTGCAGGCCTTTAGATGAATTAGAATTTTCTCTGCTTCAATTTTTTGGAAGACTTTGTGTAGGGAATTAATCTAGTATAATTTCTTCCTTAAATGTTTGGTAGAATTCATCTATGCTTCCTCTTTTAGAAGGCTGTTAATTATTAAGGCAGTTTCTTTATAGTTATAGTACTCTTCAGGTTATTTCTCATTGTAGGGGGTTTGGTAGATTGTGTTTTTCAAGGAATTGGTCTGTTTATCTAGGTTATCAAATTTGTGGGCCTAGAGTTATATATAATACTTCCTTATCACCTTTTTTTTAAAAACATTTTTTTAAAAGATTTTATTTATTCATTTGACAGAGAGAGAAAAAGCACAAGCAGGCAGAGTAGCAGACAGAAGTAGAGGGAGAAGCAGGCTCCCTGCTGAGCGAGGAGCCCAACGTGGGGCTCAATCCCAGGACCTTGGGATCGTGACCTGAGCCCAAGGCAGATGCTTAACTGCTGAGCCACTCAGGCGCTCCCCTCCTTACCACCTTTTTAACGTGCCCAGAATCAGCAGTGATGACCCCACTTTTATTTCTGATATTAATAATTTGTGTTTTTTCTTTTTTTTTTTCTTCTTGTTAACCTGGCTAGAAATTTATCAGTTGTATTGATCTCTTCAAAAAACCCACTTTTGGTTTTGATTGGTAACCTGTTACCAATTTCATTGATTTCTGCTCTAATTTTTATTCTTTCCTTCCATTTACTTTGTGTTTAATTTGCCCTTTTCTAGTTTCCTGAATTGGAAGCTTAGATTAGTGATTTCTTTTTTTCTAACATATGCAGTCAATATAAATATCCTTCTAAGCACTGCTTTTGCTGGATCCTGCAACTTTTGGTATAACTTGTATTTTCTTTTTATTTATTCAAATATTTTAAATTTCTCTTGAGACTTCTTTGACTCATGTGTTGTTTAAAAGTGTGTTGTTTAATCTTCCAAGTATTTTGGAGTCTTCCAGTCATCTTTCTGCTATTTATTTCTAGTTTAATTCCATTGTGTACATGAGGATACTTTGTATGATTTCAATTATTTTAAATTTGTTAAGATGTAATTTATGGTCCAGAGTGTCCTTAGAGTGTCGTCTGTCTTGGTGAATGTTACATGTGAACTTGAGAAGAATCTGTGCTCTGCTCTCACTAGGTGAAGTATTCTATAGATCCAGCTGACTGATGGTGCTTAGTTGAACTATGTCCTTAATGGTTTTTTTTTGTTTTTTTTTTTTGCCAGCTGGATCTGTCAATTCCTGATGGAGGGATATGGAAATCTCCAGCTATAATATTGAATTCATCCATTTCTTCTTGCAGTTCTATCATTTTTTGCCTCATGTATTTTGATGCTCTGTTGTTAAGCTGTACACATCAGGGAATGCTATGCCTTATTGGAGAATTGACTCCTTTGTCATTATGTAATGCTCTCTTTATTTCTGATAGTGTTCCTTGCTATAAAGTCTGTTTTGTCTGAAATTATTATACCTACTCCAGCTTTTTGGATTAGTGTTAGTATGGTATATCTTTTCTCTTCACTTTTAATCTATCTGTGTCTTTTAATCTATCTGTGTCTTTATATTGTTGGTTTATCATAAGCAGGGCAGAGCAGGGAAGTTCTCTGATGGGAGACACCTTGGTATCTCACAGAAACCCTGTTGAGGCCAGCAGCACAGGTTCGCAAAAGGTCTCCCTCACAGGATCTTTCCCTCTTGGCAGAAGTAGAGGAGGGCTGGGCACCCCATAGTTTTAGGGAAATGGCTGGCCGGCCTAGGGCTTCCCCACCACACCCAGGCCCAGATGGGAATCCTAAAGGCCCCAGGTGGGAGGTCCAAAGCAAGGGAGGAGAGCAGCCTCCAGCATTGTAGACCCAGTCCTGGCTCCCTGAGTCCATCTCCCGTTTCAGGGTGGGCTGTACTCAGTGCTGTTGCCACAAACAGAGATTTGTGGGGTCCCCATGGGGTAAACAAGTCCATCCCGCTCCAAAACAGCAGAGCTCAACCCCATGACCTCAAATCTTGAGGGATAATGGAGTCGGTTCTTAGAGGATCTTGATAGCCATTCCAGGCCTGGGCAACTGGGATCCTGCTGGGTCCATCAGCTCCTAGTCAAATAAGAAGAGGTCCTTATGGGGTTGGAGAGTAACCAGCATGGAAATGTTTTTGTAGATGGATATGGGAGGAGGGAAAAAATAAAAATTGGTTTATCATAGACAACATTTAGTTTGTAGACCCAACTTAGGTTTGGTCTTTTTTTTTTTTTTTTAACCCATTCTGGTAATCTTCTAATTAGTTTATTTAGACCACTGATGTTACTGATATGGTTGGATATCTACCATATTTGTTACTGTTTTCTAATCTTTGCCTTTATTCTTTGTTTCTTTTATGTTTTCCACTCTTTTTCTGCCTTCACTGTTTTGTTTTTTCCTTGTCTGGTTTTAACTGGACATTTTATGATTCTATTTTTTGTCTCCTAACATATGAATTTTGACTTTTTTTTTTTTTTTAAGTAGACTCCACTCCCATTGTGGAGCCCGATGGGGGGTTTGAGCTCATGACCCTGATATCAAGACCTGGGTTGAAATGAAGAATCAGACGCTTAACTGACTGAGCTACGCAGGCACCCCTGATTTTTACTTTTATAAAAAAAATTTATTGGGGTGCCTGAATGCTCAGTTGGTTAAGTGACTTCTGTTCCTTTCATTTTCTTTTTCTTCTGGTATTCCTATTATGTGTATGTTATACCTTTTGTAATTGTCCTCCGGTTCTTGAATATTCTGTTCTTTTTCATTCTTTTTTTTATTTCCATTTCAGCTGTGGAAGTTTCTACTGACATTTCTTCAAGTTCAGTCTTTTCACTGCTGTGTTCCATTTGTTCATGAGCCCATCAAAGGCATTCTTCATTTCTGTTACAGTATTTTTGATTTCTAGCATTTCCTTTTGATTCTTAAAGTTTCCATCTCCTTGCTTGTATTACCCATGTGTTCTTGCATGTTTTCCACTTTTTCCACTAGGTACCTACAACTACCTTGTAGTTGTTTTAAATTCCTGTTCCGATAATTCTGACATTTCTGCCATATCTGAGCCTGGTTCTACTGCTTGCTCTGTCTCTTCAAACTGTGTTTTTTTGTGTTTTAGTATGCTTTGTAATTTTTTGTTCAATGCTAGACATGATGTACTGAGTAAATGGAACTGAGGTAAATAAGCCTTTAGTGTAAAGTTTTATGTTTATCTAGATAGGAGTAAGCTGTGTTTATTATTTGCTGTAGCAATAGGTGTTAGAGGCTAAAATTTCTTCTCTGTACCTTTTTTTTAAAAGAAAATCTCTTTTCTTATCTTGGGTTTCCCTGGAGACTTGAAATGTCTAAACATGTATTATGGAAACACATAATGATGATTATGTTAATGATAATTCTATGTATCAAGGACTTAACTATGCTAAATTAGATATTGTGATACATACTTTATATACATTATGCAATTGAATCCTTGCAATGACATCATGAGGGAAGGTACTATTACCGTCCCCATTTTCACAGAGGAAGAAACTTAGGCATAGAAGGATTAGATAACTCTTAACATATGCAGCTTATTACTGGAGTCTAGAACTGAGATTTAAAGCCATAAATCTCATATCCAAAAGCAGCCTGACTCCAGAGCCTGCTTTTGTAGTCAATATGTGAATAATGAGTTTCTTAAAGTTTGTGAATTCTTTGTGTTTTGTTTTAACTTTATTTAGAAATACTTGATAGATGTCAAGGTTATGGTTTTGGACTTAATAGTTTGTTGTCTTTAATAATTAATAGTATGTCCAGTGCTTTAAGTAGAGCAATAGAAGGTTAGTATAAGAGAAAATGGTGTATAGTTCATTTTACAAAAACATAATTTTTCAAAAATTTATCATAATAATAAATTACTACTTTTACTAAATTAGGATTGGATATGTAAAATGGATTTCAATAGTTTGTGAAGTATGCATATCTATAAAATCTGCCATTTTGTTACTTTAAAATTATTTTTAAATAATTTTTCTTGTTTCAAGTTTATTCAATTGTTTTGCAACATGTACATAATAGGCAAGAACAGTTGGAATCATAAAGTTACATGCATAAACATTTAAGGAAGTTTTATTTGTATATCCTTAAATAGCATCTTAATTTTCTCATACTTATGATTTCTTTTTTTTTTAATTTAAATTCACTTAGCCAACATATCATACATCATTAGTTTCAGATGTAGAGTTCAGTAATTCATCAGTTGCATATAACATCCAGTGCTCATCACATCATGTGCACTCCTTAATGTCCATCACCTAATTACCCCAATGATTTCTTAGTATACACAAAATACTCCTAGTTTTTAATTTTTATTTTATGTCCTTCTTTTCTTCAAATGCACATGAATATTTCTTTAGTATCTACTGGTTGTTTTAGATATTTTTTTTTTCTTGGCTGGATTTTCATTATTAAATATTGCAGTCAATTATTATTTTGTTAAAGTGATTTTTATTTAGTATCATTTGAGATACTGTAATTTAACCTAGTTTAAATTTCTTCCCTTCAAGGCAAAACTACGTTGATGAATGACACTAATACTACTAATTGAGAATATTTCTTTTTTCTTTTTTTTTTTAAAGATTTTATTTATTTGACAGAGAGATAGAGAGAGCACAAGTAGGCAGAGCGGCAGGCAGAGGTAGAGGGAGAAGCAGACTCACTGCTGAGCAGGGAGCCCAATGTGGGACTCGATCCCAGGACCCTGGGATCATGACCTGAGCTGAAGGCAGACGCTTAACCTACTGAGCCACCCAGGCGCCCCTATTTATTTTTTTCTTGAAAAAAAATAATCTTATGTCCTTCTATAAAAAGTGTTTCTATGCTTCTTCTGCTGTAGTTGGATGTTTTATTTCACTGTTCTATATACATGCCCTATTCATTCAGTTAAGTTTTGTGGGTTTTTTTAAGATTTTTTTATTCATTTGAGAGAGGGAGACGAGAGAGTGAGTGTGTGTGCAAGCATGAGTGGGGAGAGAGGGAGAGGAAGCAGCAGACTCCCCTTGAGCAGGAGCCCAATGTGGGGCTCAATTCCAGGACCCCAGGACATGTCCTGAGCTGAAGGCAGATGCTTAACTGACTGAGCCACCCAGGTGCCCCCAATCTTTTAAGTTTTTAATTGCTTTGCATCTCTGCCCAGTCTGTCCAGTTCTACTCTCCCTTCAAGGATTAGCTGAATTCTTACCTGCTTTGTAAAGCCTTTCTTAAATCTTGCTGTTACTGATCTCCTTTCCTTCCTCTAACCATCTATATCACTGGTACTCAATATAACCCTAAAAATAGTGAAAACAAATAATAGCTAACATTTATATACTAATTATGTGCTAGACATTTGCCAGGTGTTTTACATGAACATTTTATTTAGTGCTCACAGTAATTCTGGAAAGTCAGTACTATTATTATCTCCAAATAACAGATAAGGACAACTGGGCTTAGAGAGGTTGAGACTTGCCCAAGGTCACGCAATTATTGGAGCCAGTATTCAACTTAGATCTGATTGTAGAGTCCATACTCAACCACTTTGCTAGTATTTAAATATTTAACTTCTTTTGTTGTTTTTTTTCCCCCCTTTTTCTTGTAACTTGATTTGGTTCCATCTTGATTATAAATTCATTGAGGATAGGGCCTTATTTCTAATATTTCAAGGTGTATGCTGATAGTTTTTGAAAAGTACCAGAATGTTTTATAGGAAGTTCATAATGATTACATATATTTTTAAGTAATTTAATGGGGTTTTAGTACTATAAAAAATAATTATTTCTAAATTAAAACTATTCAAATACCTGATAGTTTAAACACTACTGGTTGTATGTTAGATATCCTATAACAAACCACTTTACCACTCAAGATCCTCAATTTAAAATTGTGATTCAGGCCCTAATTTGTCAAATTGTTTAAGTTTCTAGGCAAAGTTATAGACAAGATCCTGAATTTTCTATTTTACGTGGAAACTATTGCACTTCCACATGAAATTTGGGAATGAGGTCTCTGCAGCAATGAAAAAAAAATGTCCCTTTTGTCATGGCATTGATTATTCAAATATGTAAAATACTTTCCAGGTGTATCAAGTATATTGGAGATGACACGTTTGTTTTAAAGAAACTGGATTGTAATAGAAATGTGACAGAAGTTTCACTGGGTCCCAAAGACTATATAGCTTTCATTCTACATAAAACAATATCAGTGTTATAATTTGAGTGCCTTCTCCTTCCTGTAGTAACAAAGTAAGGGGCTTTATTACTATAATTTAAAATGCCTATCATGAAGAAAATACTGGTAAGGGCTGGTAAAGAAAAAAAAGAGAAGAATGTGAACCAGCAACTGTGTTTGTTGGTGGTGGTGAGGGGGGTTAACATATTTAGCACAAAGGGATTTGAGTTCCAACGTTTGATGCTTTTGTGTGCGTTACATTTTCAGCCATTGGCTGTAAGGTTTTTAGAAATGATTTTACTAATCAAGCATATATCTAGTGTGTAGAGTAGGCACTTAATAAATGTTTCATGCACTGATTGAGATAGAATATATTTTAACTTAAATTTGAATTATTCAGTTTTTTAGTAAATCTTAAATAGTTAACTGGTAGAGGTAAAGAACGAGAAAAAATTCTTCTGCTACAGGTTTTCCCAGTTACATATGATGCTCGTAATTATATTTAAACAAATGATGAATTAGGTCACATTTAATTGATATATTAAGCAAATTGTTAGATATGAATATGTTATTTTAATACTTAGGTGAACTTTATATATTCAGGTTTGTTTTCTTAGAAATGTCAATGGAAATGTAATTTTCAGCCTTGAAATTTGCCTCCTATTATTGTTAAGATGATCAGACATCAACTATGTCTCAATATTTTTAATAAAAATTTTAGCCATTTTGGTATGTAGTGAATATCTTATTTTGACTTTAATTTGCATTTTCCTGATGACTAATGCTGTTGAGTATCTTTTTATGTGCTTATTGTTCACTGTGTATCTTGTTTTTCTTTTTCTTTTTTTTTTTTTAAGTAGGCTCCACACCTAATGTGGGGCTTGCACTCACAGCCCTGAGATTAAGAGTAGTGTGCTCTACTGACTGAGCCAGACAGGGCCCCCCTGTGTATCTTGTTTTTGAACTATTTAAATCCTCTACCCAGTTTTTTTAAAAATGGGTTGTTTGCTTTCTAATTTGTAAGAATTCTTTTACATATTCTGGATACCAACACTTTGCTGCATAAAAACATTATGAATATTTTCTCCAGTTCTGTGTCTTTTCATGTTCCTAATATATTTTTAAGAACAATTTTTAATTTTTAAAAAGATTTATTTATTTGAGAGAGAGAGAAAACACAAGCAGGGAGGAGGAGGGGCAGAGGGAGCGGGAGAAGCAGACCCCTTGCTGATCAGGGAGCCCAATGCAGGGTTCAATCCCAGGACCCTGGGATTATGACCTGAGCGGAAGGCAGATGCTTAATCAACTGAGCCACCCAGGCACCCCAAACCATTTTTAATTTTGATGAAATCCAATTTACCAAAATTTTCTTTTGTGGTTGGTTGTGTGTCCTATCTAAGAAATCTTTGCCTAGGGACGCCTGGGTGGCTCAGCTGGTTAAGCGACTGCCTTCAGCTCAGGTCATGATCCCAGGGTCCTGGGATCGAGCCCCGCATCCGGCTCCCTGCTCGGCGGGAAGCCTGCTTCTCCCTCTCCCACTCCGCCTGCTTGTGTCCCCTCTCTCGCTGTCTCTCTCTCTCTCTCTCTCTCTGTCAATTAAATAAATAAAAATCTTTAAAAAAAAAAAGATCTTTGCCTATTGCAAGGTCATGAAGATTTTCTTTCTTTCTTTTTTTTTTTTAAAGATTTTTATTTACTTATTTGTCAGAGAGAGAGAGAGAGCACAAGCAGGGGGAGCAGCAGAGGGAGAGGGAGAAGCAGGCTCCTCACCGAGCAAGGAGCCCGATGCGGGGCTTGATCCCAGGACCCTGGGATCATGACCTGAGCCAAAGGCAGATGCCCAACGACTGAGCCACCCAGTCGTCCCGGTCATGAAGATTTTCTACTATATTTTTGTTTTTGTAGAAATTTTACAGATTTAACATTTACATTTAGGTCTACCATCCATTTCAAGTTAGTGTTGATGTATTATGTGAGGTAGAGCTTGAGGTTTGTTTTTTCCCATATAGATATCCAGTTCTACCAGGGGGTATTCTTAATGTGTGTGATTGGAGGATTGGAGATAGAAAGAAATCAAAGTATACTTTTATTGTTAGTAAAATTGATATTTTTACTGAAAACAAGTAAATGTAGTATATGCCTTTATGAACAAGTGGATTTTGAGATATTGAATATTAGCACTCCAAATTAAGATAACCTATTCAAAATACAAACTAGATAAGAATTGAAGAATTATTGGATTCCAGGTAAATTACCACTGCAGTTCAAGTTGATACCAGACTGAGGGCTACAAAAAATTTACAGCTTCAAAATATAATTTGATAAGTAGAGAAAAAGGCATGAAAATGAAAAGAAATATCACTCTACTAAAGCTTTTTTTTCAGACACTTCAAAAGAAGGAAAAGAAAAACCTGCTTTGGCACTGGTGTTTTTTTTTGTTGTTTTTTTTTTTTTTAAGAACCAACAGGATCAGTGGAGCTATAGAGAAGAAACCTAGAGATGAGTAATTTTTTGTTTTTCTTCAAGAAAACTATAGACCAAAATTATAGAAGAAACAAGTTAATTTTTGAGCCTTAGGAAGGTTGATAAACAGAGGACAAAAACCATGTTTTATTTATAAGTAGTTAATAATGAAAGAGACCAGTATGGTATCATTAAGAAAAAGTCGTTAGTCTAACCCAAATTCCTTTTTTGACAGATCTGCTCCTTTGAGAAAATATGTTTATCACATTTGTATTTCTGTGAAGGGTTTGCTAAGTTCCATGGTGATACTGTCAAGATGGAAAAAAATATGTTCTGGAAACTGGATAATTTATTATTTTAAGTCCAAAGGGACATTTCTATAGCCTTACTGTAGGACTCAGTGCTTGTTTTGATTCTGTTTATTTTTATCAATTACTTTACTTGTATGCATTATAGAAGGTATGTGTTTCATATTTGCAGATCATGGTGAGCTATGGTGATATTAGATATATGAATCAAGAACCAGGGTACCAAAAGATCTCATTTGGCTAGAATCATGGGCTGAATTTAACTAGATTACATTGAATGTGATAAATATATAAAGGTGTACACTTCAGTCTTAAAAGATTCCAACCATGTAACTATATAGGTGGAAGAGATTTGACTTACTATTGCAAGTAAAAGATTTTAGTCAGTGATGAGCTTATTATGAGTCTGTGACGTGTATGTGAAAAAAAGCAAAGCAAAATAAACAAATTTGTTAAGCTGCATTAATGGAGGTCTCTAAGAAAGGAAGTTAATTGTTCCCCTTTAGTCAGACCACATTTGAGGTATTGTCTTCAGTTCTGACCATCCTAGTTTAAGATGGTTTAGAGAAGTTGGAATGTGTTTTGAGGAAAGAGACTAGGGGGGAGGAGGAGTCAAAATTATACAAGGTTGGGTTTAAGGAGTTACGGATAGTTAGCTTAGAGAAGAGAAAATCTCCCAGCAAGTATGAAGTATCTGAAAGTCTGTTCTTGGAAATGGAAGTAAGTGTATTCTGCTGGGCACCAAGAGGATAGAAGTTACAGGGAGATGGGTTTCCCTCAGCATAGGAAGGAACACTTGGGGTTGTCTGAAGGTAGAGTGGGCAGTCTGGGTGAAGCTAATGGTTTACCTGTTGCTGGAGGATCTGGGTAGCTGCTTGGCAGGCATAATAGAGACTGCATTCGTGTATCTAGATTACGTAGGTTGTTGAGACTATCAAGGTGATCTTTAAAATTCCAAGTCTGAGGTTTTAGGATTCAGTAGAATGACAGAGGCAACCTGGAGCATGCAGTTCAACACCTTATTTTTTTAAGTAAACAAGGCTTGCAAATATGAAAGAACATTTAAGCCAGGAGCCCTGGTTTCTAATCTGGTCCTTTTGCTGTCCAGCAAAACACATCTGTAAAATTAAAAGATCATAAAAGATCTCCAAACTTAATTGCAGCTTTCAAAAATTCTCTTATTGTTGTAACTTTGTAGCCCAGTGCTTTAGGAAGAAGTAGGAGTATTGGCAGAAAATAGAATATTTTAGATCCTGATCCATTGAAAGTTGACTAGTAGAAAGATCAGTACAACGTGGAAGTTTGAATAAAAAACAAAACAAAATAACCCCAACAGTCTGTGTTATAGTTGTAGCATAAGCAGCTACCACATGTACTGAGTTCATATCTTGTCATAATAAATAGTAATGTATTTTTCTTTATGTTTTTAAAACATTTTTATCTCCTAGGGTAATATCTTCCCCTGTTAGAAAGGATACAGAAATGAAAATTGATACCTTTTGCAGGCTATCTGTGGACTTGTGTTTATTCTCATCTTCTTTAACCCCTTTACTCTTCTCTTTAAACTGATAGAATTACTTTACAAGTTAGATAGTAACAGTATTCGATGTTTTTTCTCCCAAGCTTCCTTTTAAAATTAAAAATATATTTATTTTGAAATGACAAGTCCAGATCTTCAGCCTCCTTTAAATCACCACTGTACATTGTGGTTGGTTATTCCCCAAGGCAAGCCAACATCATTTAACATTCCTTACAACTAGAATAAGAAATGAATGATGTTTCAGGTTGCAGAGCTGTTAGGGATCATTAGTTATTATCCCTACCTCCAACATTTATATTCCCACACACATATGCACAGATTTTTTTTTTAAGCTTAGTGTTTAAACACGTATGAGTTTGTTAGCATTAATATTGACTAGTAGAAGTATTAAATATTGAAAGGGTTATTTGTTGCTAAAAGACTTGGTGTGGCTGTTTTGGTATTCACTTAAGGTAAAAGGAGCAATTATGTTTAATTTGGTAGTGAGGCTGGAAGGAAATACATCCAAATGTTAACTAACATTGCTTATAGGCTGGGGATGGGGGATTAAAGAATTCCCTGTAGCCTTCACTGAGCATCATCAGGTATGAATGTTTTGCTACATTTGCTTTATCATTGTCTTCTTTTTCTCTCCTTATGTACCTATAATTTTTTAGAACAGTTTGAGAATAAATTTCAGAATTATTTTCCTTTACTCCTGAATACTTCAATGTATGTCCCAGATAGCTATGGTTGTAGAAAAAAGTATCCCAAACCTAATGGTGTAAACCAGAGGTTAGGAAACTACAGCCTATGGTGCCAAATCCACCCTTCCACCTGTTTTTGTAAAGCCCACAAACTAAGAATGAAATTCTTTACATTTTTAAATGTTTGAAAAAAACAAAAAAAAGAATAGTTTGTGACACATGAAAATTATATGGAATTCAGACTTCTGTGTTTATAAATAAAAATTTTGGAACACGGTCACATTTATTTACATATTGTCTGTGGTCGCTTTTGTGCTGCTACACCACAGTTGAGTAGTTGTGACAGAGACTGTGTGGCTCTCGACACCTAAAAAATTACTCTCTGGCCTGGGGTGCATGGATGGCTCAGTCAGTTAAGTGTCTAGCTTTTGATTTTGGCTCAGGCCATTATCTCAGGGTTGTGAGATTGAGCCCCATGTTGGGCTCTGCCCTGGGCATGGAGCCTGTTTAAAATTCTTTCTCTCCCTCCCCCTCTCCCCCCTCCCCATGACTAAAAAAATATAATAATAAAATAAAAATAAAAATTACTCTCTGGCCTTTTACTGAAAAAAGTTTGCTGATCCTTGGTGTAAATCAGCAACCAGTTATTATACTTACAAATCTGTGGGTCAGTAGTTTGGCCATGATGTGGTGAATCTCTGCTCTATAATGTCGGGGGCATCAGATGGGATTTTCTTTTTTAATATTTTATTTATTTGTTTGACAGCATGCATGCACAAGCAGGCAGAGCAGCAGGCAGAGGAAGAGGGAGAAGCAGGCTCCCCACTGAGCAGAGACCCCCCCAATGTGGGACTCGATCCCAGGATGCTGGGATCATGACCTGAGCCAAAGGCAGATGCTTAACTGACTAAGCCACTCAGGTGTCCCTGGGATGTCTTGAAAGAATGGAGATAGCTAGGAAAGCTTGACTGGGATCATATGTCTGGGGTCTTCTTCTTTTTTTTTTTTTAAGATGTTATTTATTTGAGAGAGAGAGAGAGAGAGCACATGAGAGGGGGAGAATCAGAGGGAGAAGCAAACTCCTCGCTGAGCAGGGAACCTGATGGGGGACTCGATCCCAGGACTCCAGGATCATGACCTGCACCAAAGGCTGTCGTTCAACCAACTGAGCCACCCAGGTGCCCCCATGTCTGGGGTCTTAATTCGGTTTCAAGAATGTATTGGGGCTGCAGTGTCCAAGATGGCTACTTCACTCACATGTATGGTGCCTTGGTTAGGGGCTGGCTAGCATCACTTAATCTATGCATAACAGTCTCATAGTACTTGAATTTCTTATGTGACATCTGGCTTCCACCAGAGCAAGTTTTCCAAGAGGGCAGGTAGAAGCTGAAAGGCTATGACCTAGCCTCCAAAGTCCTTTAAATTAATCAAATTACAAAGACCAGCCAGCTTCAAGGAGAAGGAAGGAATAGGTTCCATCTTTTCAGGAAGAATGGCAGGCATGCACATACAGGACAGAAAGGAGCTACCACAGTGTGTATTTATTTATTTTTTAAAGGCTTTATTTATTTATTTGACAGAAAGAGCGCAAGTAGGCAGAGCAGTAGATAGAGGGAGAGGGAGAAGCACGCTCCCTGCTGAGCATAGAGCCCGATGTGGGGCTCGATCCCAGCACCCTGGGATCATGACCTGAGCCAAAGGCAGACGCTTAGCTGACTGAACCACCCAGGTACCCCCACAGTGTGTATTTCTGAAGACTTCTAAAAATTAAACTTCTTATTTTGAGATAATTCACAGGCAATTGTAGGAAATAACAGAGATCCTGTTTAGCCTTTACTGTTTCTTCCTATAGTAACATCTTGAAAACCTATAGTACAATGTCACAGTCAGAATATTGACACTGATAATAGTCAAAATATAGAACATTTCTATCACAGCAAGTATCCTTCATATTGTCCTATTGTAGCTATACCCATTTCCTTGTCATTTCCACCCCTCTTTAACCCTGGGCAAACACTAATCTGTTCTTCATAGCTATAATTTTGTCATTTCAAGAATACTGAATAATACAATATATAACCTTTTGGGGATTGGCTTTTTTTCATTCAGCATCATTGTATGGAGATTCGTACAGGTTGTGTGTATCAGTTGTTCATTCCTTTTTATTGTGGAGTAGTGTTTTATGGTATGGGTGTACCACTGTTTTTTTAACCATTCACTCATTGAAAGACATTTTTCCTATGTTGAGTCTTTCAGTCTATAAACAAGGTATGTCTTTTCATTTATTTGGATCATCTTTGATTTCTTTCATCAGCATTGTGTAGTTTTCTTTTTTTTTTTTAAGATTTTTATTTTTTTATTTATTCATGAGAGACAGAGAGAGAGAGAGAAGCAGAGGGAGAAGCAGACTCCCCGCTGAGCAGGGAGCCCGATGCGCGGCTCGATCCCAGGACCCTGGGATCATGACCTGAGCCGAAGGCAGACGCTCAACCATCTGAGCCACCCAGGCGCCCAGCATTGTGTAGTTTTCAACATACAAGTCCTTTAAATGTTTTCTTAGATTTACACCTAAGTATTTAAGTTTTTAAAATCAATTATAAATGGTATTTTGTTTTTAATTTTGGTGTAGAAAAAATACACTTCACATATGTGTGTATATTTTGTATACTGTGACCTTGCTAAACTCAAATATTAATTTAAGGAGTGGTTTTTGTGGATTTTTTGGAAATTTTTTACATAGACAATCCTGTCATTTGTAGAGAGGACATTTGCCAAGAGTTTTTACTTTTTCCTTTCCAATCTGTATGCCTTTTATTTCTTTTTCTTGCTTTATTGCACTCTCTAGAACTTCCAGCACTATGTTGAGTAGGAGTGGTGAGAGTGGATATTCTTGCCTTGTTCTCAATCTTAGGGAGAAAGCATTTAATCTTTCACCATTAAGTATAATGTTAGCTATAGGAAAGTAGCCTTATAAGGAAAGTAGCTTTATTATTTATTTATTTATTTATTAATGATTACATAAATAATACATATTCCCTTCCCTTATGAGGTCGGGGAAGTTTTCTTCTTTCCTATTTTGCTGAGAGCTTTCATCAGGAATGAATGTTGGATTTTATCAAAAGCTTTTTCTTTTCTTTTTTAAAAATATTTTATTTATTTATTTGACAGAGAAAGAGCACAGGGGTGGGGGCAGGGGTGAAGCAGGCTCTCCACTGAGCAGGGAGCCCAATGCAGGGCTCAGTCCCAGCACTCCGGGATCATGACCTGAGCTGAAGGTAGACACTTAACTGATTGGGCCACCCAGGCGCCCCATCGAAAGCTTTTTCTGTATTGAGATTATCGTATACTGAACTACATTGTTTTTTGGATGTTGAGCCAGCCCTACATTTCTAGAATAAACCCCACTTGATCATGACCTGTTATCCCTCTAATATTTTGTTAGATACAATTTGCCAAATTTTAATTGGTATTTTTATATCTGTGTTCATGAAGGATATTATTCTGTAGTGTTTTTTTTGTTTTTGTTTTCTTGTGAAGTCTTTGCCCAGTTTGGTATCAGGAGAATGCTGGCCTCATTGAATGAGTGGGAAATAGTTACTCTTGTTCAGTTTTCTAGAAGAGTTAGTGTGGAATTGGTATTCTTTTTGCCCATATTTAATGAGTTTTTTATTTGAGTATAGTTGACACATGTTACATTATTTTCAGGTGTACAACGTAGTGATTCAGCTTCTTTATATGTCATGCTGTGCTCACAAGTGCAGCTACTATCTGTCACCATACATTACTATCACAGTATCATTGACTATATTCCCTATGCTATGTGTTTGTCCATTTTTTAATTGGTTTTTTTTTTTGTTGGTTTTGTTGTTGAGTTATAGTAGTTCTTTATATATTCTGGATAAATGATTTGCAAATGCTTTCTCTTATTCTGTGGATTGCCTTTTTACTCTGTTTATAGTATCCTTTGATATAAAAAAGTTTTTAATTATAATGAAGTCCTGCTTACCTGCTTTTTCTTTTGTTACCTGTGTATTTGTCATATTTAAGAAGTCAATGCCAAATCTAAAGTCATGAAGCTTTTGTCCTATGTTTTCTTCTGATTTTTCTAGTTTTAGTTCTTACATTTGGGTTTTTGATCCATTTGAGTTACTTTATATATATGGTGTAAGGTAAGGGTAAAGCCAATTTTTGAGGACTTCCTAATACTGCCCAGCCAGGTAGAGGAGGATGAGCCTGCAAAGAGGAAGAAATATACAAGTGTCAGTGTTGCTAAGAGGTCAGATAAGATGAGGACCCCCAAAAATGTTTATTACATTTAGCAGCATGGAGGACACAGGAAGAAAAGCACAGGTCATGTTCTTGGAGCAATGACTGATCTAATTTATATGCAGCATACAATGCAGTAAATTAAATTAGAAGATTTGTAGAGGTCAAATTGAGAAGGACTTTGAGTGAGTTAGAATCTTATTCCCTGGGCAACAGTAAGGCATAAAAAATAATGAAATAATTCTTCAGAGGGGAGAGAGTCTGATATCTTTTCTTTATTTTTGAAAAATTGAGTTCCCTTCCTAGTAAGTGAGGTGTATGATAGGTCATGAGTCCCAAAGGAACTAGTTCTTCTGGTTGGTGCTAACCTTTGGCTCTAGAAACAAATACACTTCTTTTGACTATTGGATATATGTAACATACTCAGCTTCTTGCTAATGCTACAGCTGGAAATAGCTCAGCTCTTTTTGTCTTTGGCCATGACTAGACTGTATTGAACTGGGTTATTTTAAGCTGTGGGCCCGACTGCCGATTGATGGATGTTATTTATGTGTCTGAAAGCTATCAAGAAGTGCTATTATTTTCAGTTTTCCTGTGCAGAAACTAGTTCCGAGTGTTTTCTTCAACCTTGGGGCTGTATATCTGGAAGCTGGCTACTCTGTATGCCTAGATATAAGATGATCCTGAACTTATTTTTTTTTTAAGATTTTATTTACTTGAGAGAGAGAATGAGAGAGAGAGAGAGAGCACATGAGAGGAGGGAGGGTCAGAGGGAGAAGCAGACTACCTGCTGAGCAGGGAGCCCGATGTGGGACCCGATCCTGGGACTCCAGGATCATGACCTGAGCCGAAGGCAGTCGCTTAACCAACTGAGCCACCCAGGCGCCCTGATCCTGAACTTAGAACATTTTATCTACCCCCAGTCCCTGTTGTTTATCACCAGCATTTTCCTAATTAGAAGCTCCATTAAAATTTTTTTTTTTTGTTAGCTAATAGGGATGGAGGTGAAATAGACATGTCAACTTATATTTGGTGTAATAATTTAACCATATATAATGTCACAGTGTATAAAATAATCTTAAATATATATAAAAATAAAATACATTCCACCAAATTTCTTAAAACAGTTTTTTTGAGATACTAATTTAAAAAAAGATACTAATTTATTTGTTGATTTTTTTATTTTGTTTTTATAATTTCAGATATATAAAGTTGCAAAAGTGGTGCAAAGTATTCTCATACTTCCCTAGTTGGCTTATTTGCTTTATCCCTGTGTGTGTAAATATATCTGTGTTTATGCATATATATACATTTTTTCTGACTCATTTGAGAAGAAACTACAGATGTGATGACTCTATATTTCTAAATCCTTCAATGTGTATTTCTTAAAAACACAGACAGTTCTTACATAAATACAACACAATCATCAAAATCAGGAAATTAATGTTGGTTCAATACTATTACCTAATCTATAGACCTTATTCAGATTTCACCAGTTTTCCCAATTATGTCCTTTATAACAAAAGAAAAAAATTTTTTTTCTGGTGCAAGATTCAGTTTAAGAGCACATGTTGCATTTAGGTGTAATGCTTCTTGTAAAGTATTTGTGTTTTCAAACTCTGTGTATGTCTTTGACATCAGTACCTTCATCCTCACTGGAGCTACTTTTTGAGTCATCTAGACTTATTTTCTAGAGCTTATTATTTCACTTCTGCCCCTCTCTTTGAGATGCAGCACTTTGATTCTGATTATAGTAATGTCATTGGAAATATTATACCAGGCTACAAGTAAAGGACATTTATAATGAAAAATTAAAATGCTTATTGTTCTCATTGACCACATATGTACATGTTTGGATTTCTACATGGTAGTATTTTACTACTTTTTAGAATTTTTTTTAATAAAAAGCTTGTTTATAGTGACATTCTCTCTGCATCTAAGAAATCATTCTTCTAAGAATTACTAAATTATCCAATATTCTTTAATCCATTTAAACCTATTTATACCTATTCTGTTAGTAGAGCCACCTAAGCATTTAAAATTAATATTGATTGGGTTTATTTTGAGCTAATGTGTCTTCTCTAAATAGTACTTTGTTAAAAAAAATAAAAGAATTGTAAGGATATAAATAGGCAATTTCTTCCTTAAAAAAGAAAAAAAAGCATCTCATCTTACACTAAGGCACATATAGTAATTCTCTATCCTGTCAGTCACATGCCAGACTCTAGAGTGGGCTTAAATTTTACTCATCACTGTGTGGCAGTGTCTTGGAGAGAAAACTACACAAAGGACTTGGATTACAGTACTTTTGGCACGTGGGTTAATAAATAATTTTAAATATTCACTAATTTTTAAATGTCCTATATGATTTTTTAGAAGTTCTTTTGTGATTACTATTATAATTTTATTAGATTAAACTTTATAGAGAGAAGAAATAATACCAAGATAGCCAAAAATTAGCTTTATAGTGGAGCAGATTAATTTATTTTACAACAACCAGAAATGAAAGATAAAATCACAGATCAAATAAAAACATGCACATGTATTGCTTGTGAAAGGTCAAATAGCAGTCTTAAAAACAAATCTAACTTTCATGCCTATATAATGTCATAGGTTGGATGTTATAATACGAAGTTTGTGACTAATGTAACTAATTTCTACAAACAGGTGAAAATCTATGCTTTTAAATAAGTATTGTACTTTCAAGTGTCACCTCCCAAAGATATTAATGCTGTTTGGAAAATCTTTGAGATTCGCTCTGGAGGCTGCAGTATATTTGTCAGTATAGATAGTGGATTAGGAAATGGACTCTGATGCCAAACTGCCTCATTTCAGATCTTAGTTTCTACTTACTATTAAGAGTCACCTTAGCAAAACTTCTTAAACTTCCTAACTTATTTATGCCTTAGTTTCCTTATTTGTAAAAGAGGGATATTAATATCTATTCAGATTCTGAGGCAGGTCATACAGGATATGAATGACACCTTCTAGTGTTGGGCAGTGCAGCACCTTGTACCTACTTGTGGGGTTTTCATGAACTTTGAATGAATTAGTATATATAGGACACTTAAGACACTGTCTTAAACACGTATGCTATGCACGTATTTGCTGCTCTTCTATTTAAAAATATCCTCGTGGTGGTGAATCTTTTGAGGATGGGTTATTATACTTGGCAGTGGTTAATTTGGAGTAATTTGGAGTCCCTTTTGTGAATAAGGAAGATCTTCAAAGTAATGACTATTTTCTTGTAGCATATAACCATTTAGCATTTATTCAACCCTTTCTTGCCTTTATTCTTACTAGTCTTATTTAAACTCTTAAATTTACCCCTTTGTAAGTGTACAATTCAGTGGTTTTTAGTACATTCAGAGAGTTGTGCATATATCATCACTATCTAGTTCAGAATATTTTCATCATCCCCCCAAAAAATCCTGTTCCTCTTAGTAGTCATCCCTGTCTTTACTCCCCTTTCCAAGCCTCTGGCAATCATGAATCTACTTTTGTTTCTATGAATTTGCCTATTATGGTCATTTCATATAAATGAAGTTATACAATAAGTGACCTTTGGTATTTGGCTTATTTCACTTAGTGTAATGTTTTCTAGGTTCATCCATGTTGTAACATGTATTAGTATGTCATTCCTTTGTATGGCTGAATAATATTCCATTGAATGGATATACCACATTTTGTTTATCCATCATTTGGTGGGCATTTCAGTTGTTTTCATTTTTTGGCTTTTATGGATAATGCTGCCATCAACATTCATGTACAAGTTTTTGGGTATATATCTAGGAGTAAAATTACTGGATCTTATGATAAGTCTATGTTTAACTTTTTAAAGAATTTCCAAGCTTTTTCACAGCAGATGTACCCTTTTACAATCCCACCAGCATTGTGTGAAGGTTCCATTTTCATCATATCTTTGCCAATACTTATTGTCTATCTCTTTGAATATAATAAACTTCCTGGTGTGGGTGTGAATGCTGTTCACTGTTCAATAACATACTTCCAACTTTTTAAAAAAACTTTTTGATTTTAGACTTTACTAGCTTCTAAATGTGGTGAGGATTTAGCTGTTGTACGACCTCCTCCCTGAAACAACTTAACCCTTCCCTTTCACCATCCTTCCTATTTTCCAGTCAGCTTTACCAGAGTTAGATCAGAATTCATTATTATGACCTACTATTATTTGCAGCTGAGCACTATGGTATTATCACATTTCCTTTCTTTTGATTTTTCTTGTGTTAAAATATACTGGGTTTTTTTGCCCTTTTTCCTCCTGTATCTGTGATTATTATTCCTAAATTTTTCTGTCAGCCTCTCAAAATTCCTCTCAGAACAGTTTAACATTAGTGATTCATTAGTTCCTTTTTCCCCTGGAGTCCCCCAGTGTTCTCCATTTGGAATGTTTTTTTTCTAGGTCTGTGGCATTGGTGACATATTGAGACTTTTTTAAAAACTGTCATTCTGGGAGATTAGTCAGATACTTAACCTCTGGATTGATCTGAATTTCTTGACATGTGAGGTTTGTTCCAACAGGCCTATAAGAAAAGAAGTAGTAAATAATATGCTAAATTAAAAGAAGTGGTGTGGGTGATTTTTGTAAAACAATAAAGGAGAATGGAAGACCAATATTGCACACATGATACAGTAGTGATTACTTATAATGCTGTTTGTCTCAGAAATAACTTTATATTAAAAAATGATAAACCCTTTGTACTGTTGAATAGTACAGCAAAAAAGAAAAAAATATATATGTATTTTTTTGATGGCCTGTTAAAAAGTATACTCAGTTCAAGTAGGCCAAACTGCACCTCCTCAGTTTGGTGCTGTATCTAAATAGATATATAGGTATTAGAAATTCCTGTCAGCAAAAGTCCATGGGCATCACCAGTTAAATATTTTTGACCAAAAGCAGTCATTCTGTGAAAATGTTTTAAAGATAGTAGGAAGATGCAAAAATAAAATTAAAAAAATATTTTTATTTAAGTGACAAAGATTACATCTATTATTAGAACTATTCTTTCATTTTTACGGAAAAGAAATATATCCTATGTATGAGTACTTTGTCTTGTATAATTTTCTTCCTATTGAATTAATTATTACAGCTTGCTAAATAACTTGTGAAGTAAGCATAAAGGAGTATAATTAACTGGAGCTGCAGCAGTTATAGTACAATAGGAGGCAGATGTACCTACTGAAGGATAAAAATAATTACTTGAGAAATAGTAAAGTTAGAGTACTTTCGTGATAAGACAATTTCTCCCTTTTTGTTTCAATATTCACAGCATCCCACCATGAAATGTTCAGTTATGGCTAAGAGCCCTTTCCCCTAAAAAGAATAACCTTGTTATTTAGTGAAGTGGCTATTCACAGTAACTACAGGATTAATATTTTGAGCTCTCTTTTTCTCATTGTAAACACATCCTGGATTCTGTGGTGGCAGAAATATGTTGTACTTTTGTGTTCTAAAGACTTATGGTTCCTTATTTTTAATCTAGGAAAAGCTTAGGGGCTTAAATATTAATTATTAAGTTTTGAGGTATAGCTGTCTTTTATCCTTGGAAACATCAGTTTCATATAAATGAAAACCAGCAGGACATAAAAAGGTTAAATTTGGTCTCAGTACTTTCCAGTGTAACTTACTACAAGATCGCAACTCTTTTATTGTATGTGTGTGTTTTTAAATTACTGAATTTTCTAGAATGTTGAGGAGTTACTGTAGCAGACACACCCAGAAATTCAAGGGGTTTAACCTCATAAAAGTTTATTTCTTGCTCACTTCTGAGTCTAGAGAGGGTATTCCAGGTTGACTGGCTTCCATGTGGTCATGCAGGAGCCCTGACACCTTTTATCTTAGGACTGTGCCTTCCTCTGCATTCTGGAACCTCTCCATCCAAGTGGCATGGAGAAGGCATACTTGTTTTTTATCCATTTTACTCCAGAAGTGACACCAATAACTTTTCACATTCTAGGGGTAAGAAGTATCATGTGGTCCCATTTCAGTGCCAACATGGTGGTGGTGAAGGTGGTGGGTGGGGTGCAGTTGAGAGGTTTCTTGCAACACCTCCCCAAACTAACACTACGCTTTGGACAGGGAGCATGAATCTTTGGTGGTCAGTTTACTATTCTGCTAAAAAATATTACTTCCCCTTTCATAGTGTTACTCAAAATTAATATTAGCTAGCTCTCGATAATGAGAAAACAGGAGGCAAGTGATTTTATGCCATAAATTCTTTACTATTCCTGAATTTCTCATTTCATTTTAAACCACCAAATATTTACTCCATTATAGTCATTTAATCTTACAGTCACTGAACCACTGTGCTTTAGAACTAGCTGAGATCTTAGTCATTTCTTCATTTGATAAATTAGGGAATAGGCTCAGAGAAATGGAGACACATTCCGAAGGTCACGCAGGGTGAGAACTAGGAAAAATAAGTCTCCTCTGTGCTAGTATTCTCTCCTCCATACTGTATCACCTTGGAAGGGTCTTCTTTTACAAATTCGTATCTCCTAGATTAATGCAAATTGTTTCCTCCGATTTCTTTCCTTTCAGTACCCTCCTAGGGTACTTACCCTGGAGAAAGGGGAATTTTAATTGATGTAGAGAAGAAAGAGTATCTGAATAGTATTTGTCATATTGTTATTATTTGGACCATAGTGGAGTGTCAAGGTGAAAATTAAGAAATTGTTTAACTCTGTTCATACTTAGTTCTAAACCTAAAAGGATTGTTTTATTTTATTTTTTTTTTAACTGAAGTTTTTTTTTTTAAAGATTTTTATTTATTTATTGAGAGAGAGAGAGAGAATGGTAGAGAGAGAGCATGAGAGGGAAGAAGGTCAGAGGGAGAGGCAGACTCCCTGCTGAGCAGGGAGCCCGATGCGGGACTCGATCCCGGGACTCCAGGATCATGACCTGAGCCGAAGGCAGTCGCTTAACCGACTGAGCCACCCAGGCACCCAGGATTGTTTTATTTTAAATAACTCCCCCCACCACGTTTAAATAGCTCTCCAGCATAAAGTAATACAAACGCATTGCAGAAAATAAAGAAAAGTGTATGTTTAAAATGACATGTAATTTTACTTGCTAATAGTGGCCACAGTTAGTATTTTGAGATATTTCTTCCTGGTATCTTCTGTCATTGTTGAGTATAGGAAAAAATTTTTAATCTGTATTAAATAAACTTAACATGATATCCTAAGCATAGTCCCATGCTTGTAAATGTTGTTAGAAAATATATTTAATGGCTTTATAATTTTGTAGTAGACAGATGTACTGTATTAGGACTCATCTTTTGTTGGATTTTATATTTAAGGTGTCATAAATTACAGGTTTTTAAATAAATTTTAAATAAGTAATCTTGGGGGTTGGGCAGCCTCTCTTTGTCAGTGTGCATATTTCCTGAGATTATATAAGTAGATCCTTCTCTGCATAAGGTTGTTTTGTCTTCTCTGTGTTCCCCAAGTTCGTGCTAGAAATGGGGTACTTTGTTTACTTGCTTGTCTCTACTGGTTTGTAAAATTTTAGGGGATTGAAGTTTATCTTCTTTCATTTTTGTATCTCCATTACTCAGCACAGTGCCAGGAGCATAATAGGCCTTCTGTAAGATATATATTTTTTAATTTACCTTTAGTTCACTAGTGGCAAAAGAGGAGGGCACAAAATTTAGCTTCAGACCAAAGAAAGATACAGCTTACTGTTTTATACTCTGGTTCATTGTAGCTCTCTTATATTCTCCTTTTTCCACTCCTTTTTATTCTCCCCCTTTCTACTCTATTGTTTTAGCATCAGGACCATAGTTTGAGACAAGTCTAGCCACCTTCACGTTCAACTTATTCTTGTTCCTTTTTAAGGACTCTGAGGGTAGGGGGCACCTGGGTGGCTCAGTCGTAAAGTGTCTGCCTTCCGCTCAGGTCATGATCCCAGGGTCCTGGGATCGAGCCCCGCATCGAGCCCCGCATCGAGCCCCGCATCGGGCTCCCTGCTCGGCTCCCTGCTCGGCTCCCTGCTCGGCGGGGGGCCTGCTTCTCCCTCTCCCACTCCCCCTGCTTGTGTTCCCTCTCTCGCTGTGTCTCTCTCTGTCAAATAAATAAATAAAATCTTTAAAAAAAAAAAAGGACTCTGAGGGTAGGTTAGAGGTGTTAAATTTAATTTTTTTCAAAAATTTTAATTTTTGTTGTAAAGTTTTTCTTCCCTGAATAAAACCACCAAAAGACTTAAGCTTTTTTAATGGAACCCTTTAGATAGATTTCAAAGAAAGTGCATCTGTGTGTACATTTTATGTGCATGTATATAAGATGTTTGCATATGTAATGTATGTTTGTGTATTTATACGTCTGTGTATGTATTATGTGTAGGCCTACCTGGTTACTTAACTTAGGGGATGGAGTAGAAATGTTAAATATGTGATTGTTGAGTTCTCTATGAAACCTGAGCTCTATCAAGTTGTCTTTTTTAGTAGAAAGTTGTATAATTACAGGTTCTTTGATAGTTGGATAACACTCTCACAGTTACTCTGTCCCTGGCCTCTTTTGTGCACATATGTAAATATTTAATGGTTCTTTTCTAGTACAGCACAGATGCTTAAAATATTAATTGTGGTCAGCTAATTGTGTGGTTATTGGTACTCTTCTATTGAGAACAATAAGTCACAGCACCTTTCTTTATTTTAGAACACTGCCTCATGTTGCCCATGATAATGCAAAGGTGGACTGATTTCTAGTAAAGGCTTTTTAAAAATGGGACGTGACTGGGGCACCTGGGTGGCCCAGTCGTTAAGCGTCTGCCTTCAGCCCAGGTCATGATCTCGGGGTCCTGGATCGAGCCCCACATCAGGCTCCTTGCTCAGCGGGAAGCCTGCTTCTCCCTCTCCCACTCCCCCTGCTTGTGGTCCTGCTCTCACTGTGTCTCTCTCTGTCAAATAAATAAATAAAATCTTAAAAAAAAAATGGGACATGACTTAGAAGCACAAACAAGTTTAGCTGTCTCGGGGTATTCTCAGATAAGTCATTTATGTTCTATTTACATTCTTGGAACTTCAGGCATTTAGGTTAGGAGACCACCCTTCCTGATTTTTTATGGTAAAAGGTTTTCCTGTTCTGAAGCACTGAGATCAGGATGGTTGAGGGGAGGGAGGTGCCAAGAAGCTGAGTTAGAAGGAGGCAACAATGCAGGTAGCCTGGATGGTGGCTTAGGATGATGTGTGGGGTTGGGGGCCTGGGGGGGGAGATACCCCCACTGCTGGCACAACTTAGGCCTTACTAGTGTTTGAAGTCAGGAGGTACAGGGATTGCTTACCACTCTCCCTGTAAAATAGCGGTTCTCAACTTTGCATATTAGAATCACTTGTAAGAATTAAAAAAAAATTCTGCACATGACACCAGTTAAATCAGATTCTCCAGGAGTGGAACCTAGGCATCAATATTTTTAAAAGCTTCCCAAGAGGTTCACATGTGCAGCCAAGGTGAGAATCCCTGCAAAATTAAACTGCAGAGAGGATTTATTATATAGCTACTGGCTGTAGTTAGACCTCATCAATTATAATTAACCAGTTGGGAATTCCTGCTGGCTTCTTTCGGTAGCAAATGTTCATTGAACCTCAACCTTGTACCAAATTCTTATTAATTGCTAGGAATATAAAGATAAGATATGGTTGATAAAGAATTGCAATCTAGTGGAGGAGATAGGAATAACAAGAATGTAATATAGGGCATATCAGATATTTTGATAGAGGCGTTTTTAAGGTATTACTGGAAATACAGTAGTAGGAGCAGTTAATTCTGCCTGAGCCATGGAATATGGAATGGGGTAGAAATGAAATGAGAAGTGGTCAAGGTTTCACAGAGGAAGTGAAGAATTAAGAGTTTATCAGGTAGAAGAGGGAGGAAAGAGGAAGTTTTTGTAAGAAAGGTATTATCATGCAAAGATGTGAAGAGATTGAAGGAGTATGTGTTCAGATATTTGTAGGTAGAAAGGTAGTTTAGGGTCAGGTGGTGAATTGCCTTATAAACAACATTCAGGAATATGGATGTTATCTTGCATGCCAAGTTGTCACAGGGTCAAATATGTACAGGGTCTAAATAGAAGCTGGTCAGATGTGAAGCAGTGGAGTGATAATGGAGGCCCTAGTAATCAGGACAGCATGGAGCTTGTTTAAAAGCACTTAAGTAAGAACTGTTTTTTAAATTTTAAATTCAAAATAAAATACAATTGGGGCGCCTGGGTGGCTCAGTCATTAAACATTTGCCTTCGGCTCAGGTCATGATCCCAGAGTCCTGGGATTGAGCCCTGAACTGGCTACCTGCTCCGCGGGAGGACTGCTTCTCCCTCTCCCACTCCCCCTGCTTGTGTTCCCTCTCTCACTGTGTCTCTCTCTGTCTAATAAATAAATAAAATCTTTTTAAAAAGTAAAATAAAATGGAATACTATTATGATGGAATGAATCTGTCAAATTCAAACTGCAAGGACCAGTTTGTAGTACCTTCAGTATAAGAGATGACTGTAGGATAAAAAAACAAGGAAAAGCTGTAAGATTTAATAGCATTTCTAAAGAAGTACCATAGCAATATAATTAAGAGTTGGGGTTGCCTGGAGATGTGGAGATGAGAACATGATGAAAAGGTTAGTGTAGTAATCTAGGTAAAATTTCCAGCAAGCCATAAATACTTTCAAATAAGGTAGCTTACATTTGTTGGCTACTCATTTCCTCTACTGTTAAGCTGCCAGCATTGATCATACTTTCTTCCCAGCTCCATCTGTTATATTACTTTACTGCTCCCCATCTTCGTTGTCAAGGTTTTGTTTGTTTCTGCATTGGTTCGGATTTCTTAGGTTAACATTCTGATATTTCATAGAAACTTTCTTCTATTTCACCTGTAATTTAGCACTTCTGCATTTGGCTCTTGCTCCCAGCGTCTCACTGTGGGAAGACTCACCAAAGCAAGCTACTGGTTTTAGTTTACATTTGATGTCTTTAATGCCTGACACTTGGAACTAAGCTGAGTCTTGGATGGAGAACCACCATTTTTCTATTTATACGATGCTGGTCATTATCACCATCAGAAACATTGTGCGTTTGTTTAGATGGCTCCTTAGTCAAACACTTTTATTATTAGAAGCTTCCTCCTGTTTTTGGCCTAGCTTTCCTTTGGGTTCTACCACCTAAAATGAACAAGCATTAACATTTTACAATATTTATGTTGCTTTTTGCATCCTACTGCTTCCCTTATTTAACTGGAATCTATGCATTGTAAACTCGTAGTCTTCATATGTCTAAAATAATTTATTTTTCTTTCTTTTTCCCATTCATTCTGCAAATATTTATTGGCCATCTGCTCTTTGCCAGGAAATGTCTAACACCATTTCTTAAATGATAGTTTAGCCAATATAAAACTCAAGGACGACAGCTATTTTCCCTTAACAACTTGAAGATCATTAGCTTTATTGTCTTTTGTTCTCTGTTGCTGCTAATGAGAAGTTGCTATCAGTCTAGTGATTCCTTTGTTGGTAACCTGTCTTTTCTTTTATGGTTTTTCTCTTTATTCTTGCTGCTTTGTAGTTTGTATGGTATCCAGATATTAAATTTATTTTTAATTATCCTATTCATTATTATATACTTTCTTTTTTATTTTATTTTATGTTAATCACCATACATTACATCATTAGTTTTTGATGTCGTGTTCCATGATTCATTGTTTGCGTATAACACCCAGTGCTCCACGCAGAACGTGCCCTCTTTAATACCCATCACCAGGCTAACCCATCCCCCCACCCCCCTCCCCTCTAGAACCCTCAGTTTGTTTCTCAGAGTCCATCATCTCTCATGGTTTGTCTCCCCCTCTGATTTCTCCCCCTTCATTTCTTTTTTTAATTTAAATTCAATTAGCCAACATATAGTACATCATTAGTTTTTAATATATACTTTCTGTCTAAGGACTCTTCAAGTTGGAGCATTCTTAGCCTTGTCTCTTTAGTATTTCTTTGTCATTCCCATTGTTCTGAACTTCTAGCATTTCTGTTAGGTGTATGTACTTCTCAGTTTGTCTTTTATGTCTCTTCCCTTGTTTTAAAATATTTTTATCAGTTTATTTTTCTGTGCTACGTTCAGGGTCAGTTCTTCAGTACTTTTTCATTGGACAACTCTTTGGACAGGTTAATAGGTGAATCACTGGTAAGGAGTTTATGGCTGGTGGCCTTTTATGTATGTGTATATATACATACACGTGTGTGTGTGTGTGTGTGTGTGTGTGTGTGTGTGGATTTAATTAAATGAAGTAAGAGGACAGGTCATCTGTTGATAGGGATTTTTGGGTAAAATAAGTGAGACATAGAAAGTAGTGAAGGTCACCGAGATGAGTGTATCATTCATTTCTTGGTTAAAAAGCTTTTATCTAAGATTTTTAAAAATAAAAATTTAAGGAAAATAACTACTAATCATAATCTTGATGTTTTACCTCAGCATTAAAGAGAACTTAGTTGTATTAGCTGAAAACAGGTTTTTTTTTTTTTTTTGCTTGTTTTTCTACTTTATATTAGCAGAAGGTAAAGAAGAGAGGTCTGAGAGTTGAGAGACCTGTGTTTCAGACTTGGTTCTGCCAAAGCTTTTGATTAGTTATTTTGCCAGTTTTTTAAATTTATAAAATAGAAATAAGAGTATATACCTTATGTATTTTTTTAGTACTGTATGGTTTTTATGAAGATTGTTGAGATGATTGATTATAAAAATATTTTGAAAACCACAAACATTGTTTATAAGATACGAGATTCAAAAGTAGTGTAACCTATAGATTTAAATTATTTTGGAAGTGCCACTTTTATGCTATTTTTTCCAAATTAAAGTAGATAATGTGTTAGATGTATAGCATTAATTTTTAGAGAAGATGTATATGTGCTTTTCTTTTTAAAATAGTCACCAATTCTAAGCATTTTATTTTACTTGGTTTGTCACAGTGAATTAACTTGCTAAAGGATTTTTAGAAAAACATGTGGATAAAATATTAGTCATTTCAATTAGATCATATTTGTATCATACAAATATCTAATTTAGTAATAGTAAATAGTAATATAAAAAATTTCTATATTTGAATAATTTATAGAGATTTATTGTAAGAATAACTGCTCTTTGTAATCTAAAGTAGATGACATTTTTGTCCTTTTAAAGGCACTAGAACTAAACTTTATTAATTTGATACAAGATTACTTAAATTATGCTTTATCTTTTTCTTGCTTGACAGGCAACCAGATAAACTGGTGGTAGTTTGGACAAGAAGAAGCCGAAGGAAGTCTTCTAAGGTTTGTCTCTTTTCTCAATTTCTTTTTTTTTTTTAAAGATTTTATTTATTTATTAGAGAGTGAGTAAGAGAGAAACAGCATGAGAGGGGAGAAGGTCAGGGGAGAAGGTCAGAGGGGAAGCAGGCTCCCCGCTGAGCCGGGAGCCCGATGCGGGACTCGATCCCAGGACCCTGGGATCATGACCTGAGCTGAAGGCAGTCGCTTAACCAACTGAGCCACCCAGGCACCCTCTTTTCTCAATTTCTTACCCAAATGTTGCATTTAACTTTTAATCAAATTATGAAGCTTCTCTGGTCCTAGTGTAGAATATTTTAATATATTACTTGATATTTTGGGTTATTTCTAATTATCTAATCTACTAAAATGATTGATCAGGCATTGTGATCATGTAACTACAGTTCTGAAAATGGGAGTCAGATACCTGAGTTTTGATCTTGAATGTGGTAGCCTTGAGTAACATCATTGTAATTTAACTTCTGTACACAATGGTAATCATGAATTAATGATTAAATAGGTAACACTTACAAAATTGTTCCTGGGATTGTTTATTCAGATTCCAAGAGGACGAAATTAAGGCAAACTTAAATGATGAGTGGGGCTCCTGGGTGGCTAATTCGGTTAAGCGCCTGCCTTCGGCTCAGGTCATGATCCCAAGGTCCTGGGATCAAGCCCTGCGTTGGGCTCCCTGCTCAGCTGGGAGCCTGCTTCTCCCTCTGCCTCTGTCTGCTGCTCTGCCTATCTGTGCTCTCTATGTCTCTGTCAAATAAATAAATAAAATCTTAAAAAAAAAAAATGATGAGTTATCTGAGTCCATTGCTGGGTCGCAGGAGGAAAGGAGTTGGATTTTTCAAAGGTTTTAATTTTTTGCACTTAAAGCTTTGTGGGAGTATAGAACAGAATTTTTAAATGTTCAATAACAATTCTGCAGATATCTTAAAAATTTATTCTTTAGATAAATATGAATATATTTTTATAAGCAACAATAACTATAAGCATGTTTAAGTGGATATTGCTTTTTCCATAAGTAGTCCTGTGTGAGGAAAAAAATTATTCTTTTTAATTTAAGTTTAATTTAATTAAATTTCGGAATTTTTAATATTTCAGGGACATCTTGTCAAATTTTTTTATTCAGCTAAAATTATATATAGATCTTAATTATACAATGTAATGAGTTTTGATTAATACATACTTGTGTAATTAGTACTCCTATTAGGATGTAGAATATTTTCATCACTTTTTCCTTTGTGTCTTCTTCTAGTTAATTGCCAACTCTCAGGGGCAACCACTATTCTGATTTTTCTATCACCATAGAGTAGTTTTGCCTGTTTTTGAATTTCATATAAATGGAATCATACAGTAGTCCTGTGTTATGCGTGATTTCTTTTGCTCAACATAATGTTTTTGAGTTTTATTCATGCTGTTGTGAATATTGGTAATTTTTTTTATTAGTGAGTAGTATTCCATCGAGTGAATACACTGCAGTTTGATTATTTATGCCCCTGTTGATAATTTGATTCATTTCTAGTGAATATCCTGAATATTCACTACTGTGAATTCTGGTATAAATACTACTGAAACAGTATTTTAGGGGATAAATATTTTAATTTCTCTTGGGCAAATACATAGGAATGGAATTCACTGGGTAATAGTGTCGGTACATTTTTAACTTTTAAAATGTATTTCCAGCAGCCACATAGGAAAGGTACAGGGCATCATATCATGAATGACATCATCTTCAAAGCATACATTTATAGTTTTGGGGCATTGTATTTTAGACCTGTAATATTTTCTTATTCATTTACACTGATATGAGAAAGGTTCTGAAAATAGACTTAGGGTTTTCTCTGTTTTGCTGGATATTTGTCACTTTTTGCCTATGGGTCTTAGGCTTTTGTGGAAAGGAACAATAAAAGGTCATCCACTAAGTATGATAGATGAATATGACTATAACTGTGGATGTTAGACCCTATGTGCTTTTAGCTATCAAATGAAAAGTGATTACCTCCTTTTAATAATCAGATACTAATTATTTTCTAAAAAAATATGAAACAGTGAAATAGATTATAGGTCAATTCAGAATACATAGCCCTATTTGAAGTTAAATACACATTTATTTAATTGCATTTTTGAAAGTCAATCAGATAACTTTTAGGCCCAGATTATTTTTCATATTATATCAAATATTGATTGAATCTAGACGGTGAAGTCCAAATGTTTGAGGCTGCAGGTTGATTTTTCTCAGAATGCAATATTTTCTAGAAGGAATTATTTCTTGGACTACTGTCCAGTTATGATACTCTTAATATTTCAAATCCCTTCTGTGTATTTCAGAATCATTGTGTCTTCTCTTAAAACATGATAGATGTATTTCTTTTGAAAAATTAGTGAGAACCCACCATGTGTTAAGCTCTTTACAGCAAGTGCATGGCATGTTCATGCATATGTGAAATGCTGTTTTATAAATTGTACAGAACACCCAAAAGAGGACTTAAAAATCCAGTTCCAGAAATTATGAAAGAAATGATTATGACATTATTCTAAAAGTTAAGCAAATAAATGGTTCTTTTAATCTTAGGAAATGTGAAATCCATGACATTTTGGAATTCTTTAATAAAAAACTTGTGTCCCCAGCTATTATTTTTTTTTTAATTAGCTATCAGTTATACTAAATCCAAAGACTAGAACCACTTTTTTCTTCTGAAAGTCAGTTCTATTTTCTGATGGTTTTTTCTTTAAAATATACATTATATGCTGCTGAGTCCCATTGAAGTCACTGAGGGGGGATAAAAGAGCTCTGCAACCATTGGCCATTTACTTTTAACTGTGTTTTTGGAAAGAGTTTGAGTTGTACAGTGATCAGTTTTGGTTTTTGTCATCCGTATAGCTTATTATTTCTCTTTCCTGATTCTTTTTTTATATTGATAGATTGAAACTTATAACTGAGACACAGATAAATGTCAGATTAGAGAATAAATAAGGCATACTATCTTATTTAAAGTTTAGTTCTCAGTGCTCACTTCCTATGGGCACATGTCTATCTTTATAGCTAAATATATAATCAGAATTCATTGCCGACTCATTTTTTATTGAGAAAATAATTACCATGGATAATTAACACAATATGCAGCTTCCCTGCCTCTTCTCTTCAAGTCATGGCATTTATAATAAAGATTTTGTCCGGCTGCAGTTGATTTATATATGCTTAAATAAATTGTTTTTCAATAAAACATAGGACAGTAGGAAGCAGGGCAATTATGATAGTCCCCCCAAATTATGGCAGAGTAGTATGTTGCCTTAAATATGGTTTTCCAAGTAGAAATTTAAGCTCACGGAGAGATGGGAGAATTTCAAAGGGAAACCAGAGCTTTAAAGTCCTTACAAGTGGGGTGCCTGGGTGGCTCAGTCGTTAAGCGTCTGCCTTCTGCTCTGGTCATGATCCCAGGGTCCTGGGATGGAGCCCTGCATCGGGCTCCCTGCTCAGCAGGAAGCCAGCTTCTCCCTCTCCCACTCCCCCTGCTTGTGTTCCCTCTCTCACTATCTCTCTCTCTGTCAAATAAATAAATACAATCTTTAAAAAATAAAAAAATAAAGTCCTCACAAGCCTTTTGATGGTATTACCACCTTTACTGCCTTGCTCTCTGGTTGTGCCTCCAGCGTTTTACAATGTGCTGTGATATCAGGAGGGGAAGGTACAGTTGCAGAGCTTTGCCTTAATGGCAACAAGTCTAAGGTAACTTTATATGTGACATCTTAAATATACGGGTATATGCGGTTGTATAAGTTGAAAATTATTTAACAACTGACAACTATAAATTTTTAGTGGAATATTTTATTTTGTAAGAATCAGAAATAATAAGGGAATATTTACTCTGTGTTTAGTACCGTATTAGGTACAAGTCTTTTAGGGAAGATATGACATGAAATAATTAGAAAATAAGGCATTTTATAGGTTTAGGACCCTAAATTGAGAAATGTTACCTTTTTCCTAGGTCTGCTTTGGCATGTCAAATGATCTGTCATATGATTAAAAAGTGAGAAAAATTGTATAAGGGGAACTGGATAATGTGGCCTACTCCTTTGTACCATTATCTGCACTAGGATAGCTGGCAAATAAAGAAATAACCTGCCTCTCCTAACTATACAAAAAGCTGAATAGCTGTACTTGTGTTTCTGTGCCTAATTATTTTCTAAAGAATCCTTTCTGTTACTCTCAGTGAAAGCTGATCACGGTTCTTGTAGTGCTAATGTTTGCCAATGTGATGTGCTTTTTCTAATCAAGTTCTTAAGAACCTAAATTAACATCCCCATGGATTTGTACAATTAGATGTTTATTACCCATATTGGGTATTTTTACCCAATTTAGTGTTCACTATTTATACCCGCTGGGCCTTTCATTCTTTTTCTAGCTTCAGAGTCTTGAATTCTGTTTGAGGTGAAAGTTGTAGTAAGCTCTTTGAAAATAGGAATACTTGCTTTTTTCATGTTTGCTACTGTGTACGTTCCTGGTTTCCTCTCCAGTAGAATTTACTTGGTTCTTTTTTTTTTTTTTTAAGATTTTATTTATTTATTTGACAGAGAGAGACACAGCAAGGGAGGGAACACAAGCAGGGGGAGTGGGAGAGGGAGAAGCAGGCTTCCAGTGGAGCAGGGAGCCCAGTGCGGTGCTCAATCCCAGGACTCTGGGATCATGATCAGAGCCGAAGGCAGACGCTTAACGACTGAGCCACCCAGGTGCCCCTTACTTGGTCCTTTTTTCTGCCTACTATATAATAATTAGCTAACATTACACAACTGGTAGTGCCAACTACTCAGCTGGACTAATTGATTTTGTTACAGTGTCCTAACTTAGCCAGGTTGTACAGTCTCTAAAAGGAATAACAGAAAGCCAGAGCTCTAACTTGGTTGGATGTTTTTTGCTGGGGAGAGAGGAGCTGGGTAGAATGGTAAGAAAATGACAGCATGCTAGCAACTTGGGAACTTGCACCCTTACATCTTTTTTTAATTTAAAAAAAAAAGATTTTAGTTTGTTAAGCAGATTGTATTTTTGTTTGTTGAACAATCTTATTTCTGAGATCCATGACTAAGGACTGAAAGGTCATTTAGAAGACCAGCATTAGGGTACCTGAGGAAATTATCTGATATTACCATCTACTAACGCTGCCCAGTTGTTAGTCTCTGCATTCCTTGCTTTTCATCTCTGTATCATCCAATAAATGTCAAGACCTTAGGGATAGAAAACTATATTCTTGACTACTGTGTGAATCAGAGAATAAAGCTGCGTATGATGTTGGTTAGGTAAAGAAATCTGAACTTGGAAATCGTGGAGGTGGTTCTATTACTGATTACTAGTATGGGTTCAGGAAAGTGGTTTACTCTTTAATTGCTTTAGTGTCATTATCTGGATTAGATCTCCTAAGGATATCTTGAAGTCTAAAGTTCTTTGATGGTCATTTTTTCATTAAGAATTTTACAAAGAGGGGGTGCCTGGGTGGCTGAGTCGGTTGGCTCAGCCATGGGTCATGGGTCATGAGATCGAGCCCCAAGATGGGTTCTGGGCTCAGTGGAGAGTTTGAAGATTCTCTCCCTCTGCACCCTTCCCCCACTTGCTCACACTCTTTCTTTCTCAAGTAAATAAATATTTTTTAATTTTATTTTTTTAAAGATGAGGGCTTTTTTTTTTTTTAAAGATTTCATTCATTTATTTGACAGAGAGAGAGCACACGTAGGCAGAGAGGCAGGCAGAGGGAGAGGGAGAAGCAGGTTCCCCACTGAGCAGGGAGCTGGATGCAGAGCTCGATCCCAGGACCCTAGGATCATGACCCGAGCTGAAGGCAGAGGCTTAACTGACTGAGCCACCCAGGCACCCCAAATAAATCTTTTTTTAAAAAAAGAATTTTACAAATACTTTATCTTTTCTGCTGTGGCTAATAAGGAAAATCCAGCTATTACACTCTTCTTATGTTTTTATTCTATGGGGAGGCTATGAAAATATAATGATGGTGAGTTTGAAGAGACCAGAGTAATAGCCTGATCTACCATGACAGTACATGAGGTGACACAGAATTGTCATAAATCTTCAATATTAAGTATGTAGAATATGTAGAGAGGGGTTTTGATTAAGGATTATCTAAAGTAAGCAGAAATTTACTTTTCAAAATGGAGATTGTTTACTATGTGGAGTTTTTGTTCTAGGATTGTCAGTAGGCATATTTCCATAAATAGAAGAATAGAGGAATCTCTGGAGATACTTTTTAATCAACAGCACTCAGCTCTTTACCTTTGGGTATGGTGTGCTCAGTCTGTTGTGGTGATTCTCTATTGCCCTTTCCTTACCTGAAGTTTTGTGATTGGAGGGCAATGGAGAGAGAATAGAGGGAGAATTATTGACAATTTACAGGTTGGAGTCAGGGGAATGCTGCTAAACCTATATCTTATGCTGGTATTTTAAGTAACAAGATACGATATGATTTGAATGGACATAAATTTCCATGATCTTGATCCTTTCTCAGTTCCATTTCGTGGGTTCAAATCCAGCTTCTGCAACTTGCTTGCTGTGAGATCTTGGGCCAGTCTGTGCCTTAGTTTTCTCATGTTAAATTTGTTCCATGGCACACATCTTGCACTCGTATAACTTCTTTCCTGTTATCGTGGAAGAATTGTCTGTGCTTCTGGCAAAGGCCAGTCTGTCTCCTTTTCTATCATTAAGGACATCACTCTAGTAATTCTTTCTCTTTTGTATCATTAAATTTTCCATCTTAACTGGATATTTCCCATCAGCATTAAACTTTTTTCTCTTACTAAAAAATTCTCTCTGCCACTATTTACCACTAGCGCCAGACTATTTTTCTCTTTCTCTTTCAGCAAAACACCTCAATATCTAAGAAATACAATATCTTTAATTTCTTTTTTCCTATTCTTTCTTGAACCCATTCCAATCCAGGTATTTGCTCCTATTATTTCACTGAAACAGCCTTTGTGAAATCAGTAATGGCTTCTGCTTTGTTAAATCCAATGGTCATTTGTCCTATCTAACCTGCCATCAGGATTTGGCACAGGTGATTGTTCCCTTCTCCATGAAACATTTTCTTCCCTAGACTTTCAGGATACCACATGCCTTTGGTTTTCCTTCTGCTGTACAGACCTTTTGCTGCGTCCACCTCATTTCTTGGACCCGTTGTTGTGCCCCAAGGTTCATTTCTTGAACGTTTATATTCTCTAGCTGTACTCCTTCCCTTGGGATCACATCCATTCTTAAGCTTTAAGTATCACCTGTGTGCTAATGATTCCCAGATTTATTACTCTAGGCACATACATCCAACCGCCTTTTTGAACATCTACACCTGAATATGTAATAAGCATCTATTCTCTTTTAGTTTTGATTTTTTAAAAATTTCTTCAATTAACTTTCTTATCCAGCTTTGGCTAGAAATGCCACCACAAAGAAAGAACTATAGTGGTGACCCCCAAATTTGGGGGGTCCTTAGGGAACCATGATAAACAAGATTTACAAGAAAAAAGAATCTTGAAAATTACATGTGTTAGAAATACTAAGTCTATAAAAACTGCCTTCAGGCGCCTGGGTGGCTCAGTCGTTAAGCGTCTGCCTTCAGCTCAGGTCATGATCCCAGGGTCCTGGGATCAAGTCCCACATCGGGCTCCCTGCTCAGCGGGGGACCTGCTTCTCCCTCTGCCTCTCTCTCTCTCTGTCTCTTATGAATAAATAAATAAAATCTTTAAAAACAAAAACAAAAACAAAACTACCTTCTTCTTTACTTGTCCCAGATAAACATTACAATTTAATAGAAAATGAACTTAAATGCAAAATATACACTTTGGATTTCCTTTTAAAGAATGAATTTGCCTTTAAGTTCCTAGATCACAAAATAATTTTTAAAAATATTTCTCCTAATAAAATTTTTATCCAGTCACAAATAGTAGCTTTAAAAATATGAGACCCTTCATCTTTGCATACTCTTTTATGTGGTGGTGGGGAGGGAGAGGGTAAAGTTTTGGTTACGGATAGTAATCTATAGCTGTCATGTGATAGAATTGTCACGGCCCAAGTTTAATGCTTGAAAAGTCTTATTTGACTAATCATTTTTGTTTCAAGGAGACTACAGATCTGATGGATAGTTTAATAGGGTCGATAAATTTTTGTAAATTATTAACATTGCATTTCCTGTACTTCATATTGAAGCCATTATTTCTATTCTGGTAGGCTCATAGCTGGCAACCTGGAATAAAAAATCCATACCGTGGTGTTGTAGTGTGGCCTGTTCCTGAAAACATTGAAATCACTGTGACACTTTTTAAGGTAAGTTCCATTTTTATAAGTCATAGAACTTATTATATAGTCATGCTTCTAATGACAGAATATTTCAGTATTCATTGTTCTGTATATTTGAGTCCAGCCTGGTTCCTTTATATGCATTATTTTATTTTATGGATATAACAATTTATAACAATGCAAGGGCATCAGGGTATTTCATGGTCTATGAAGTCAGAATAATTTGGGAGCCCTTTTGAACTTGTTACAATTGAAATCAGTTAGAATACTTCTTTCATTACTTCCTACATTCTACCCCCAGGAAATCTTAAAGTGCTTCTTTGTGGAAAGCTGAGGTTTGTGGAGTTCTTAGTCCTGAGCCTCATTTTGTTAGCCCTGTTTGACTAATTGCAACATATATTCTAAAATTAGTATTTGAGGGGTGCCTGAGTAGCTCATTTGGTTAAGTGGCCGGCTCTTGATTTTGGCTCAGGTCATGATCTCATGGTCGTGGGATCAAGTCCTGCATCAGGCTCTGTGCTCAGCAGGGAGTCTACTTGCGATTCTCTCCCTCTCCCTTTGCCCCTCCCCCCACTCTCTCTCAAATAAATGAATAAATCTTTAAGATTAGAATTTGAGGAATATTTAACTGATGTTAATGTAAAGTTCTAAATTGATATTTGATAAGTATCTTAATTGATATTCATATCTTATAAATACTGCGGCTTAAAAGCAAAATTCTGGTTGTAAATTCAAAGGGCAGATCCAAAAACATAGCTGTGTGTATACCTACCTGCCTGTTATACATACATGCTTTTTTCTTGAAAGTCTTCCATATTTCCTGAAACATCATAAAGTAGTCCCCATCAAGTCCTCATTAAGCACTAGAATCTTTACTTTCCTAACTAACCCCCTACCTAGTCCAAAAGAATGGTGGGGAAAAGTCTCATTTTTAGCCTTTTGGAAAGTGGTGCAATTAGAAAACAAATGCTTATTTCTTCTTTGCTTAACACTTCCTTGAAGTGTTCCAGTTGTACTGAAGTTACTTTTGCAGGACAGAAGGGATGAGACAGTAGCTGCTCTTCCTTTTTTTTCCAGAAGGTTCAGGGCCACCCTGTAGTCCTTCAGTCAGCTATCCTGAAAGCCTGTTATTAAACCCCCCTTATCCATATTATCTCTTACTGGAATGATACAGTAAGTGTGGTAGAGAACAGCAAGACCTTTAATTCTCACAGCAACCCATAAGGAAACTGAGACTAAGGAAGAAGGTCTCTTGCTAAGTCACAGTGATTTAGCCCTCTTCTTTCTTCCACATTGTACAACCTATTCTGTAATAAAAACTATGAATATAGATTACAACAGCAGGATCTCTGATATGCTTAAGGAAGACTTTTAAGCAGTCTCTTGAGTATTTTGATTTGGTTTACTGTTTACATTGGGAAAGATGAAATGAACGGACATAGTTTTACAAATGAAAAAAATGATGACAAGAGAGTGAGGGGCTAGATAGAGCTGATAAATAGTTGACAGCCATGTGTTTGGGAAAAGGATATGCACTGAGTGATTCTTAGTTGAAAGTAGCTGTTGAAATGTAGTACTTGGAGGATTAAGAGATAAGTGTTGTTTTCAAGTACTGATGGGAATGTTGAGCATATCCTTATCATGGAACTTTTGTGACTTCGAGTGTTAGTCTGTAGAAAAAAACCCAAATACCCCTTTTCCCCCAGTTTGTTGTAGTAAACATTTCTGTTCGGTTGTGCTATTGAGGCAAACTTGTGATCATTTTAAATATTTAAAAAAATATTTTCAGTGGCCGCTTTTATCTTCCCAACTCACCCACTCCCCAGAATTCTAATAGAAAGGCAGAAAGGTAAAACAACTTTTCATTCTTACAGCATAATTTTCGGATCTTGTTTTTGACAGCACTTAAAATATTCAAGTGGAAAACTTTTTCATGTTTTCCTTTTTCTTTTACTTATATTAAAGTCTCTACAATTCATTTAATCTTGAAATTTGCAAGTAGAAAGGATTGCTCTAAACCCTTTTGTCCTAAGTGTAGTATTCACAGAGGTGTGCTCAAAGACAAAATGCTTTTATGGAAAGTTAGTAGTATGTTTCATTTTCCTATGACTTAGCCAGAAATTAATTTTTCTAGCCTGCATGCTTGTTTTTGAAATTTGAATTAGATTGAAAATAGCTATTTCTAGTAAATAAATTTTTAAAAAGCCTGTTAGGGTTTTGAAAAGAAAAATGGTTCTTTAAGCCATTTTCAATTTTTCTCTTTACTGCAGCAGTGAGAAAGGAGACTACAGGGTAGAAAGTAGGATACAGAGAAGACTTAATTGATTCAAGCTAGAAGCAATTTTCATTACAAATGTTTTTGTCTGGCCAATAATATAAATAGTTAATTGTGTAGCTATGCCATTTAAAAATGGCCTGAAATGAACATTACTATTGCTCTTTTACATCTTTTGACTGACTTTGCCCTATCAGGTGTGGTCCCTTGGTCCCACTCAGATTATTCTTGTAAGAGTAAAGAAATCTGAGTTGGTGCTACCATGGTCAGAATTGTGGTTTGGGAGAATAAGATGTGTATAAAATTGATTGGAGGGCAGAGGGACTGAGAGAATGTTATAGTCACTTTTATCTTGAAATAGCTTAGGCACAGAATGATAAGGACCAAAACTCAGCTGTGGCAGTAGAAGCAGAAGATTATTAATATACTAAAGTAGAATCAATCATGAATAAGATGCTTCCCTATGAGAAGCATGTGGGACCTGAGTTCCACTAGAGGAAAAGCACAGCCTATTTTCCATCTATGTGCACTTGCTCATTCTTAGAGTGAAATGTTGAGCCCAAAGCCTACTTTATTTAAATATTATTTTTACTGCCTCCATCCTTCTGCCTTCTCTACTACGTGGAGTTGAATTTGAACAAGTAAATGCACATGTGATGCGACTTTTCTTTTTATGTCTTATACTGTGTTGCCTTTTGCCTTTACTTATTCAAATATCTGTGGAAATCCTATATAATTCCATCTAGTCCAGATGCTTTCTTTCTCATAAAGCTTTTCTATTCATTCCTGTAAGTGATGTGTTGTTTTCTAACCTGTGGTGAAACCATGTATTTCTTTCATCATATTTATTTAGATTAGTTGTTTGTCTTCAAAGGCAAGGACAGCTATGTTTGAGTCCACATAGCACATCTCCAGTTTCTTATATAATAGGTACCAAATACGTATTTGTAAAATAAATACTTGCAAAAGTGTGCCTTTTTTTTAATTTGCATTTGGTTGAAGGATCCATTACCTTATCTCAGGTTTCTGAGGCATCTTCAGGGTTAATGGGAGGGGAGGGGGGATGAAACAGCCATGCCAGTTGGCCATTTTGTGTAGATTATGGAGTCCCTTGTGGTGCTTTGAAATTCCAGATGTTTATATAACCTCTGCAGAAGAAAACGTTTTCTCAAGTGGTACTGCTAGTTTAAAAGTATAAAACATGAGGGCTTTATATGAGCATTTTATATCTTAATAAAGTGCTTCTTACGTTAACTCACTAAATTATCTGTCTCTCCGATCAGGTTTCTTTTTGTCTTGTCATTGGTGCAATGATGGAAGATAATTACATGCATCAACCTAAGTAAAATAGAGAATTTCTTCAATATAAAATAAGGATTTAGATGTAGGGAAATTGTGGAAGTTTCATAAGAGTAGGCTCTTCTCCTTCTCCCTTTTAAAAAGTTGGTAAAAGCTAAAAGCAAGGCTGTTTATATGTTCTTGATTGGATTAATTGGTTTAAAGAAATTATTTCAGCTTTATATTTTGCTTTTTTTTACAGGATCCTCATGCAGAGGAATTTGAAGATAAAGAGTGGACATTTGTCATAGAAAATGTAAGCTAATGGCAAATTTCATCACCTTTTTTTCACATTGTTGGCTATATACACTGTTAAAGTACACTAGCATTTTGGTGGTAGGAGAAATGTTACCTTATGAAAGTTAAATAGTGATTTGTAGCTTTTAGAATTTTTTAAATGAAATGATAGCTAATAGAATTATTTTTAAGAAGTACTTTTGTTACAACTATATAAGTAAAAATACTCTTCTAAACTATGTGTATACTTTGTGCTTGGTTTAGGGCTCAAGGGAAAGACTATGTCTTATCTGTTTAGCATCTAGCATGGTAACCTTTGACATCTTTAAAAATAAAGTACATGCTTTAACTCTTTGCGTTGAGGGATTCTAGACTGATGCTTTAATAATCATCTTCAATTTGGTCACCTGGTTGGTTTAGACGGTTAAGCGTCTGCCTTCGGCTCAGGTCATGATCCCAGGGTGCTGGGATCGAGTCCTGCATCAGGCTCTCTGTTCAGCGGGGAGCTTGCTTCCCGCCCCCCCCCCCCCCGCTTCCCCAGCTTGTGCTTGCTCTTTCTTGCTCTATCTCAAATAAATAAAAGCTTAAATAATCATCTTCAAATAATTTAAATATTGTGTAATCCCAAATGATTAACAGGCATATAATAGGTGTTCAGTAGATATTTTCAAATGGGGGTTAGGGAAGATAGGCAATGAATATATAGTGAATTAAGAATATGGGTTCTAGAGTCAGATAGACCTGATTTCAAGCCCTAGCTCTGCTCTTATAAACTGTGTGATTGTGGTAAGTTTCTTAACTTCTTAGCCACAAATTTATGGGGTTGTTTTGTGGATTAAATAGGTTCAGTGAATATTAGCTTTTACCGTTGTCATCATCATGATCACCATTATAAAGTTCTAAAATATATTTATAACAGATTTATAACGTGCTTTGCTTGTAACATATTCTTCCTTCCAGAGTCAGTATATCGCTTGACTTTGTTGTATATCTCAGTGACTTTGTTGTATATCTCAGTGATGGAAGGAATACTATACTTTTTCCAGCAGTAGCTGGGCCATTTTTAGTCCGTGGGAGCTGGGAAACTTGGGAAGACCAGGTCCAAACATGGTAGGGGGTGTTCTGATGGCTGGATAGCAAGCCAGTGTAACTATTAAATGTTCACACATGTTATTATGCTTGGAGTAGTCATCGAAGTTTTAAAAATGAACAAACTTAGACTTCTTAAAACTGATGACGGCTTAAAAAGCTAGCTTTCATTCTCATGTAAGAGCTTCTCCCCAGTGGATGGTCTTTCAGTTTTTAATACTCATGACTCAATGATACGTCTGAATTCTCTTTGTTAACTGATGTGTTAAAGAGTTAGCCAGTTGGGGCGCCTGGGTGGCTCACTTGGTTAAGCGACTGCCTTCGGCTCATGTCGTGATCTTGGAGTCCCTGGATCAAGTCCCGCATCGGGCTCCCTGCTTGGCAGGGAGTCTGCTTCTCCCTCTGACCCTCCCCCTTCTCATGTGCTCTCTCTCTCTCATTCTCTCTCTCTCTCTCAAATAAATAAATAAAATCTTTAAAAAAAAAAAAAGAGTTAGCCAGTTGAATTTGGGTTGTAGTTGATGGTAAAAACTATATATTTTTTAGAAAGTTGTTCTTATTCCACAATGAAGAGAGACATACCAGTTTCAAGTTTCTGAAAATGGTATTATAAACTAACTAGCCCACTGAAAGTGCATATAAGCCTCTTTTTATAGCAGGCGTAAACAATGTATTAAATGAATACTGTGAGGTGTGAGAAAGTTTAAAAATAACCTTGGGATTCTATATAAACCTTTTCCTAGGTTACAGCACCCCTCAGTGGTAAATGATGAAATTGACTCTTGTCTGGAGAAACAGTTCTTTTCCTGTAGCAGTAACATGTTACAATGTTATATTCTGCCCTACATTTTAAAAGTGTAATAGGCTTCCCCATTACAATTTCAAAGGACTAAAATCTGGGCTTTGTTTGAGTCTGTTGGTAAATTGCTCTGACATTGAAAAGGCCTGTTCTCTGAATACAATATTAATGGACCTTTCTTTTCCTTGCACTTCGTGTTATAACCCCACAGCCAATAAGAAAAGTTTAGTTTTTGTTTAATATATAAATAATATAATAAAATGATAAAAATGACATGATATCAATAAAACAGATAATTCTCCAAAATAGATTACCATAACAGATTTATTGGGCACTTACTGTATGCTGGATACTGTGTAGACTGCTTTATACACATTATCTCATTTACTCATTACAATAACACTGTCAGATATTAATAACCTTATTCTTATGAATAAAGAAAGCGGGATTTAGAGAGGCTAAGTAACTTGCTCAAGTTATATTGCTACGAAATTAGGATTTTATCTAGTCTTGTCATTTTCCATGGCCTGTGCCCTTAACTCCTATGCAATAACCACCTTCCTTAGTGATAAAGGTGGAAAGAAATAATTTTGAAATTGTAGAGTCGTACAGAAGTTTTAATCAGGCTTCCCTAGTGATAGACCTATGAGGTACATATGTATTATATTAGTAGTAAAGGTCTTTATTTATTTTATAGTCTTTAATTATTGTATGTATTCAGTCTAAAAGTTATTGACTGCCTTTAGACATTACAAAATGGAATTCCTGAATTTATCAGTCCTCAGAATTCTGAATATCTTTTCTCAAAACAACTCTCTTGCTACTGTGTATAAAATGAGGTAATACTGTCTTCATTTTACTGGTTCTTTTGTTTCTGGTCACAGAAAAGATTTCCCGGTTGTTTCTGAGTTTTCTTCTTTGGATCAGAACGCTACTTTATAACATAGGTTGAAACTTTAGAGGTGACTTTACTACTGCTAGCTTTGTGACCTTGGACAAGTTATTTCATCTTTTATAGCCTCCGTATACTTAGGTATAAAATGATGGCATTAATGTCTACTCTGTAGGTTATTGAAAATTAGAAATAATGTATAGAAAGCATCTAGTTCAGTAAGGGGTAGCTATTTTTATAATGTTCTTTCTAGAGGACATGGAAAATGTAAAGGAAGCTAGATTTCTAAATTTACTGTTGTAGGATTTTAGTTTTTTTACTCATTTACACCACTTATGCCTCTCAGCAGTTCTAGACTTTATTATTATCTCAAGATATGACAAAGCAACTTATAAATATCTCATTTGTGTTAAACTTAAACATATTTTTATCTTTTGAAAGTTTTCAGCTTTTGATTTAGGACATCTTCCCCTTATAAATTTAATCCAAGATTAAGGAACAGTTTGTGTTCTGAAATTAAACAAGTGCTGGTAATTTATTAATATCTGCCCCTGGGACCAGACAGTTTATGTTTGTGTTTATCTTTCCACAATACGAATATATGAATATACTTCAAATATAAATGAATTTTAAATTATCCTTTATTTTGGATTATTTAGAATCCATTTCCATATTATTAGTGCAGATCATGAAGGACAGATATCACAAAGCAACATGTTTCTTTTTTTATCTACCATAATGTAATAATGTTTGTTCACCCAGGCAATTGACATTGTGGGTTTTATTTTATTTTATTTATTTATTTAAAAATTATTTATTTATTTACTAGACAGAGAGAGAGAGAGAGAGACAGCGAAAGAAGGAACACAAGCAGGGGGAGCGGGAGACGGAGAAGCAGGCTTCCTGCCGAGCAGGGAGCCCAATGTGGGACTCCATCCCAGGACCCTGGGGTCATGACCTGAGCCGAAGGCAGACACTTAATGACTGAGCCACCCAGGAACCCCTTGTGGGTTTTATTTTAATGTGAAGCCATAATAGTTATACTTAGAAAACAATTTTCTTTTCTTTTCTGGTGCTTTGTTATCCAATGAAAATCAGAACCAGTATGTTTGTAAATTATACCCATAAGTCTTAGTTTTGAAAATTAAAAATTTTTATTCTTTAGATTCTTTTGGTTTTTGAATGAGTCCAAAAATATGTATTGATGAAAAGCACCAATCCAGGTTGAATTCATTCATTCATTCAATCATTTTGCAAACATTTAATGTGAATTTTCTATATGCCCAGAGTTTTGTTAATATTGGAGCTACAGAGTCAATTAAGACATGCAGAATTTCATTGATTCTGAGATGCATATTTTCACCCCACATTTGAAATTACCTGAAATTTAAGATGGTGCCTGAAAATTGTGTCCCACAATTATAATTGGTATAATTGGTAGTGTTCTTTTCTTTCCTAGTGCGATATAAAATGATAGTGCCTCATTGAAAAACCAGTGGAGACTTATATTTGATGGTGTGAAGTATTCTGTCCTCCTGAAATTTATAAACTATTAAGGGTGTTGTATAATTAAAGAAATGCAAGAAAAAAGATACCTTTAGGAGATTATAAAGGAGGGCAGCATCAGGGAAGAGTTCCTGGAAGAAGTGGCTACAGTGCTTAGTTTTAAAAAAAAAAAAAATGGAGGGGTGCCTGGGTGGCTCAGTTGGTTGGGTATCCGACTCTTGATTTTGACTCAAGTTGTGATCTCAGGGTTGTGGAATTGTGCCCCGTGTCAGGCTCCACAGTGGGCATGGAGCCTGCTTAAGATTCTCTCTGTCCCTTTCCCTCTGCCCCTCCCCCCCAAAAAGATTTATGTAAAAAGGCACTCCAAGCAGAGAAAAGAGGGATCAGGTTAGGACAAGAGAGACAATGGTGAATTTAGAGTAGTATCTGTTCTTGATCAGATAATGGAGAGGAAGAGCAAACTACCCCCCAAAACCAAACCAACCGAAACAAAACATGAACTACCCACCAAAGATCAATAGACCTCTATTTTTTTAAACTACTAACCCAGTAAATTTAATATTAGACATGTGGTTTACTTGAGGTGCTGTGTCCTCCTTAGAGGAAATGAAGAGGGTATCTTAATGTGTTTTCTTGGGGCCACCTATCCAGTCTTTCCCACTATTTCTACCAGTGACCAATGAGATGGGCAGTTTGGCCATCACAGTGCCTTTTTTATTGCTATTTATTTGATATTACCTCCAGAAGCCATTTAAATGGATTGGGATATTATGTTAATTCCAAGGCAGTACTATAAATCCTCTTCTGTTTTGTTTCTTTTATTGGATTATATTGAACAAGATTGGTTGTGCAACCAAACTCACCTGACAAGAATACCATTATACCAAGAATAGATATGATATAATAGCTCAAACAGTACAAGGTAAACAGTATAAAATCACAAAGTTTCTGACCTTATTAAATTTAAGTTTGAATCCTCTTCCGAAATCAAGTCAGTCTGTTGATCTCACAAAGTTGTAGTCTGATAAATTACCTCTGCTTTTTATTTCAGAGGAAAAAATACATATACGTGCTTCTTCTTTCCTCTAAATATTTTTTTCTGTATCATCTCAGCCAAGGGATCTCACTCCAATGGCTGGGTAATGATTGGCTATTTTTATAGGAACTGTAGCTTGCAGTTTCTTCCATTTAAACTGGTATAGCTTCTTCAGTAACTAAACTGGGATTATCTTTTCAGCTCCAAGGAACTCATGAATACTAAAGTTCCAAAGGGGGAATAGTACATAGAAGAATACTACAACCCACATACCACAAAAATAAAAATCTTCTCCTCTCCCATGTAACCTGTAATACAACAATTTATAATTTAAGTATCAATCAGAGATGGCCTAGCTTTTTTAGAGGACATTTGCCATAGTATAGTCTTACTTATAGCCTACCTATTAATATTCCACCCCACAGAAATGTGACCCAGTTAACTTTCTTGAACCTGATTAGTCCCTGTTGACCGTCCTTCTATGTGGAAGTGACACTGAGTGGGTGGGGAGGAGATTCAGACTTCCACTAGGAACAGTTCCACGTTTTGTTTTTCTGTTAAACCCAGTAAATAGAGAATGGTTTAGTCAGTAATGCCTATATTACTATATTTGTTAGTATTGTATACTGTATTATATACTATATATACCTAACTTTTAAAAATCTCAATTTTAATTTTTAAAATTATTTCAAATGTACACAAAAGTAGCAGGAATGAGATCTCTATGTACCTGCCTCTCAGCCTCAGGAATCATATTTTGCCAAACTCACTTCATCAGTCCTTCCACTTTTCTTTACCAGATAATTTAAAGAAAATCTCAGATATTGTATCATTTCTGATATAAATAACGAAGGCCACTTTTGAATACCTTTGGTTTAGAAACTTGCTAAAACATACTGGCGTGTCAGAAAAGGTGATCTACCTACAAATGAAAAAAAAATTTTTTTTTTGTAAACTTCCTTTTAGATGATTTTTCTTGTCTGGTAAGCCCATGGTTCAAAATTATTTTATCCTTGAAAAGTGATATTATTTGTACTTATTTCCACATAGAAAATATTTAACTTAGTATTAGAAGCAACAGAGCTTCCCCTCCAAACTCCTCAGAATTGAACTCTTGCATTTGGAATGGGAAACTCATAGTTCAGACAGGCTTTACCTGGTCTTCTAATTATCCTGTCAACTTGCTGTTGAATATGATTATGTGAATAGTGCCTGGCTGGCTGTGTAAATTAGATAGGGTATTATAGATACAGCTAGTCGTTAAATGAAGCTTTGTCAGCTAGCTCACTCTCATTTTGGTCAGATTTCAGAGAAAGTCATATACATATATATATATATTATATATATATATATATATACACACACACATTTTTTTCCTGCTTAGTTTTTTCTTTTAATGTTAAATATTTAATATGTTGTTCTAGTTCAGAAATCTTTCAGATTGTGCTTTTGGAGGAAAATTCCATATCCTTTATTCTCAAGTGACCCTTTGGTTTTAGAGAAAATAGTGGAGAAATGTTTGTTTCACTTAAAAGAGAAGTATGCCCAAGAATGATTACGTGTTCCTAGAGCCTGTCAAAATCCTCAAAATCATAAGATTCTTGTATAAGTCTGTTGGCTTAAATACTTACTTAGTTTTCCATTTTCATCTTGCTTAATGTCTATAATTTTTTGTCAATTATCTGTCAGTTTTATTAGAGCATATTAATTAGAAGAAAGCAAATTTTTCATCTTCAGATTCTACATCCTAAAATTCTTGACACAGGAAGGGACTACAGATGGATTAAAAGCTAAAGTCAACTGTACCTTATTTATCTATGTGTAATGCAAGAAGCCCTAAAATTGTAAATAAACTACTGCATGTTAAATAATTTATTTCTTATTGCAGTTTACTTTGTGAAATGTCTTAGCTAATAAACTTAAGGAAGAGTTTTATTTTATAGCAACAAAGTACTGTTTTTATACTATTACAAGGTATATGCTATTGGGTAGTCTTTTTGGTTGGATTTTCTGATTTTTATTTATTATGTGGAGATTCATCTTTACTGATTTTAATCATACCTTACAGATCAAGCAAGTAGAGCAATAAAATAAAATTTTATTAAACTCTTCATACTTAGAGTTGCTTATTTATTTGCCAACTTGATTAAGTGGATACTGTGTGGCAGATATTTGCTAGTTATTGAGAGTATAATAGTGAAAAAGATACGGCCCCTGACTCTAGGTATCCTACAGTCTAGGCAGAAATGAACAGGCAACCACCAAGATAGGAGTAAGTGTAGGGCATTACATGTGTATATATAGGGTGTACCTAACCCCAGTCTTGGTGGGTTAGAGGAAGCTTTCTAATGAAAGTGATTTGTAAGTTGAAACCTAAAAGATAAAGTTTTTACAATTCTTTATCTGTAACTTCAAAATCCAAAATCTCTACTATCTAAAGACATTAAAAAATGGGTATTTTTAAAAAATTTGGTTCAAATTCATTTGGTGACAAAATCTGTCCTGACCTGAAGTGAAGCTATTTGTAGTATTTATTCCACTTACTGTGATTGGTTATTCATTTTGCTGCAGAAATATATATTTGACTGCGAGTTCTGCCTCAGACCTCCTTGGGAGTGTTGCTGTAATTTAGCACTGTAATACAGGCACAGGCACTGTATTGCCTAAAATCAAAATAAGAGATTTCGGGTAAAAGATTAAGTACTTCTGATAGCTGCAGGGAATTTAGAGAGTGCTTCAGGTGGTTGGATTAGCTTGAGCAGAGAGGTAAGAGAGATCGTGGCTCCTTTATGAACAGCATATAGTTCAGTAGATTACTTTCCAGAATATTTAATTTTAAAAATATTGGTTAGGAGCTCCTGGGTAGCTCAGTCGGTAGAGCATGAGAGTCTTGATCTTGGGGTAGTGAGTTCAAGCCCCACATTGGGTATAGAGTTTACTTGAAAAAATATTGGCTGATTTTTCTGGGGTTATAGTAATTTATAACCATTTAGTTGAGTTTTATGATAATGAAGGAGTTAAAGAATTGACTGTATAGTTGCTGTGAACCTACAGATTTACATGGTTAACATGGCGGGTAACAGTGGTAAAGGAAAGAAGTGTTGATATTGTTAGTTTTAAATTAGCATTCACTGCTCTAAAATCATCATGTCATTTTTTTTTTTTTTTTAACAGTGCATGTATCTGGGCCCCAACTTGGACCTACTGAATTGGAATTCTGATGCAAAAGGGAGATTGGCTTTGAGCATATTGGGGTCACCCAATTATTATTTTTTTCCAAATTAAGGATTTGGAAAATGGGGGTGGGTGAGTGTATAAAATAGTACTTTATGAGATGTATTTCATTATGAAAATAATTTTATGCCTTCATACTTACATCAATTAAAAAGATGATACCTCACTGGAGTTTATTACAGTTTACTTTTCTTTCTGAAATTACTTAGTCATGCAAATGTGATATATTAACCTGAGGGGTGTCTGAGTGGCTCAGTCAGTTAAGCATCTGCTTTCAGCTCAGGTCATGATCACAGGGTCCTGGGATGGAGCCCAGAGGGTGGCTCCCTGCTCAGCGGGGAGTCTGCTTCTCCCTCTCCTTCTGCCCCTACCCTGCTCACAAGAGGGCCCTCTCTCTCTCAAATAAATAAAGAAAATCTTTTTTTTTTTTTTTTTAAAGATCTTGCTTGGGGCACCTGGGTGGCTCAGCCATTAAGCGTCTGCTTTCAGCTCAGGTCATGATCCCAGGGTCCTGGGATCGAGTCCCATATCAGGCTCCCTGCTCCGCGGGAAGCCTGCTTCTCCCTCTCCCACACCCCTGCTTGTGTTCCTGATCTCGCTAAGTCTCTCTGTCAAATAAATAAATCTTTTTTTTTTTTAAAAAAAGATCTTGCTTCACCTGCCTTTTCAAATAAAATTAAACTGTTTCAACTGATCAATTAATAACTTCATTAATAATATTCGGTAAGTTTTGTTAAAGAATACAAACTATTTTCTGGGGTGCCTGGGTGGCTCAGATGGTTAAGCATCTGCCTTTGGCTTAGGTCATGATCCCAGGGTCCTGGGATTGAGTCCTGTGCCACGTTGTGTAGGTCTCCCTCCTCAGTGGGGAGTCTGCTTCTCCCTCTCCCTCTGCCGCTCCGTGCGCTCACGTGCTCTCTTTCTCAAATGAGTAAAATCTTCAAACTATTTTCAAATAAATACTTCTTTTAATCCTTGAGAAATCTCTCTAAAGTGGACATTATTATACTTTCTTTGAGTCCATGAGGTTAAGTGACTAGCTCAAGAACACATGAAAACAACTTAGCTTGGTTTCAAACTTAAGTATTTAGACTCTGAAGCCCCTTGTATTTTACCCTGCATTTATTCACTCATGTACTCACATTTATTGTCCTAGGCCCAGGGTATAGAGCCTGGATGCACTAATTAATTACTATGGGGGATACATAGGCACATCCCTACTCAGATACTAAAATCTGGCTTGAGAGATAAACACATGAAACAAGAATAAATAAAATGTACTATGTTAAATGTGTAGTGATGGCTGAAAAGTACAGCAGAAGTTAGAGGTAGATGAGTTAATATGGTCTGAAATTATCAAGACTTTTAAGAGCTGCTTGTCAAACATGGCTGTTTATCCTTAGAGGTGGTGGCAGTTTCTATCTTTATTGTAAATTCTCTAATATGTACTTCAAGGTATTTTTGTAATGAAATCTCTGAAGAATCATTTCAGCAAAAGGCAAAAGTCATACGAATTTTAAAGAGGAAATGCGAGTTCAAAGAAATGTCATGTTTTGATTGAGCTGCCTTCTAGTCCTGGGATCCCTAGTCCCAGGTCCTCATGGATATATGCATCTTACTTCTTTACTCTTAAGGGTAATTGAAAGGAAAAGTGGAGGCGCCTTGGATAGTGGGAAAAGGAAGGCTTTGGGTGCAGTTAGGCCTGCACTTGAATCATACTTGCTAGCTGTAAATTTGGACTTTATATACATATTTATCCTTTCAGAACCTGTTATCTCGTCTATAAAACAGATATTTTGGAAAATGATAGCTTGGACTAGAGATGTTAAAAGCATAAAAAGCATGTAGCACTGTGCTTGAAAAAATAGTAAGGATTTAATACATGCTAATAAGTGGCAGAGAGACTTTACAAAGGAGAGGAAAATAATAAACTTGGAAGGGAAACTTGAGGGACTATGGAAATTACTTAGTTAAGTGATAAGGTTAACAAAGGATCAGGTCATGGAAACTCTCGAATACCAGATTTGGAATTGAATATGCTTGACTAAAGACCATTTATAAGCACAATGTTTCAGAAAGGATGTGTATTGAAGTATGGTGTCACTTACTCAACCATTTGGATCTGTGAAATCATCTTTTCCTCATTAGGCAGGCGGTAGCCTGCAATGATAACAAGATACCACAGCCAGCTTGCTATCACAAGCAAGCAAGCGCTCTTAACCTTAAATTTTGGGATCCTTAGAGGTTCTTGCATGGACGGACTTCAGAGGATTGAGATCTTTTTAATATCTTTTTAATCTTTAATAGGTAAAAGTTTGTAGATGAAGGTCCCCCTTTCTTTTAAAATCAGATTTTCAATGACATCTTTACCCAAAACATTTTAAGGAACCCTGGATGTTTTTTACAATTTTTGAAAAAATAGGTGACGGACATGATACAAGCAGGAAAACCACTTCTCATGTGGATAACCCATTTTATTACTCTGTAGCTTTAGGAAGTAGTCATCCTTTTATCTTATTTTCTTTAATCTTCTATGCTTTTTGCAGATAGTAAATTGAAGGCTCTAGCATATATGCAAGTAACATTTAAAAAAATTTTTTTTATTATGTTATATTAATCCCCATACATTACATCATTAGTTTTTGATGCAGTGATCCATGATTCATTGTTTGCTACCCAAGTAACATTTTTGAGTCATATTTAAAAGTTTAAATTTGTAGAGGTTTAAGTTAATGTATATACATTTCATCAGACAACTTTAAAAACTAAAGGAAGTAAAGCAGTAGCATATTTGCACTGTAATAGGCTATTCTATTTAAAGTTGATAATAGAACAGAAAGCATCTTAGTAGATAATTACTATTTCTCCCAACAGCTGTATGTCCTTGGAGAGGATCATAATGTGACTAAACGGAGAGTTCTGGGAGTTAAGGAAGATACCAAAGCCTTGTGTATTTTAGTTTCTATAAGCTAAAAAATAGTCTAAACTTTAACTTTATGCTGAATGAATCTGTTGGCATATAATTTGTGTAGTTATTACTGAGTCATAGTAGTAAACTGCAATCTGTCTTCTAAATCACTAGAGCTATTTAGTTTCTTCTTCCTGCTTCATCCTTCAGATGTCTTCCTTACAGATGAATGAGAAAGACAGCCACAATTACTTTCAGTTCTATTTTTTGCCATTTGGAAGGAGGAAGCTGATAAGACAGCCATCAAAACAAACCTCTAATACTACCTTAGAGATATTTGAAATCAGCAGTGTATTTGAGCAATTTTTTACGTGTTTATTCATAGAAATTTAGAAGACACTACTGCATAGAAGATGTTATGAATCTGCATGAGGCCTTTTCTCCCCCTGATGACAAACATTAGAAGAGACTTGGTAATTGCTTTACAGTAGGGTTCTAATGACACTGTAGACTTTTAATAGAAAAGTACTTAAGATTTTTTCAGTTTGCTACTTTCATTTGTCTCTCTCTATATTCTCTCAAGACTATGTAAATAAAACTTCCTTAGTCTTATAATGGAATGGATTTTTGGCATTCTAGTTTTCTGCCACACCAACTACCTTGAAAGACCGGTTAATACGTTGGAGACTTCTTACATAATTCTTTGCAAGAAGACAACCATGAAGTGAATTATAAAAACAAACAAAAACTCTTAAATTTAAGTTAAATTGGGGTGCTGGCTGACTCAGTTTGGTAGAGCATGGACTTTTGATCTTGGGGTTGTGGATTCGAGCCCCACTTTAGGTGTAGAGATTACTTAAAAAAAATCTTAAAAAAATTTAAGTTTAATTATTTCTTTGTATAGGATTGGAACCTTGCCTTATGTAATTAGATATAGCTGCATATGTACTGATAGAAAAGCAAATGGAATTGCTGACATTATAAGAGGTGTGTAACTGATTAGAGAAACAAAATTTACATGAGTACTTCAGATCCATGCGAGCTTGAGAATACAAAACTGTCTTGGTACTTTAATAACTTTAAGCTCTCCAGAAAATAAGTAAGATCTTCACAAATCTCTGTGGATGATGTGTTATCCTACCAATTTTTTTTCTATTTTAATACCAGATTTCTTTTTAAAATTTTATTTTTTTATTCTTTTTTGTTTATTACATACTCCTTAATTTTTCTATATCATTAAACTAATGAGGCATTTTTGCCTAGTATGTCTTTGTGCTTTAACATAAATTGGGTATAATAATTGATTTTTATCAGCATTGTGACTACTAGACACTGATGAAGTATGTCTTGTAATAACAATCTTTTTTTAAAATAAAAATAATTTTTTACTATTTTTTCAATTTTTATTTTTATTTATTTTTTAAAATTTTATTTATTTATTTGATAGTGAGAGAGCACAAGTAGGGGGAGCAGCAGGCTCCCCACTGAGCAGGGAGCCTGATGCGAGGCTCGATCCCAGGACCCTGGGATTGTGACCTGAGCTGAAAGCAGATGCTTAACTGACTGAACCACCCAAGGCGCCCCTTAAATTTTTTTTTAAGATTTTATTTATTTATTTGTCAGAGAGAAAGAGCACAAGCAGGGAGAGTGGCAGGCAGAGGGAGAACCAGGCTCCTCACCTAGCAAGGAGCCCGATGCGGGACTCAATCCCCGGACCCTGATATCATGACCTGAGCTGAAGGCAGATGCTTAACTGACTGAGCCACCCAGCCATCCCTTGTAATAACAATCTTATGCTCAATGACATGATAAAACAGCGTTCTGATAAATATGGTACTTTAAAATAATTCAATGCTTGAAGAATATTCTTTGCCTTAAGACAGATTTGTTTTTGGGGCACCTGGATGGCTCAGTTGGTTGAGCAACTGCCTTTGGTTCGGATCGTGATCCCAGGTCCCTGGGATCCCAGGGAGTCCCTGGGCTCCCTGCTCTGCTGGGGATCCTGTTTCTCCCTCTCCCTCTGCCTGCCGCCCCCCCTTGCTTGTGCTCTCTCTGTCAAATAAATACAAAAAAAATCTTAAAAAAAAAGAAAAAAAAGATTTGTTTTTAAATAAAAATTATTTTGGAGAAATTCTGAACAATATACAGATACTTTGTAACTACCCTTCCTGAAGGTGTTGCCTTTGAAATTTGGTTGACAATAGCTGATACTTTCATTAACAGGAAACAGGTAAAGAGAAGATATTTCTCAAGTTGTATAACAGTAGCAGAATTAAGGGTCGAAACTCCTTGTCTCCCAAATCTTAGGGAGCCTATGTACATTACCATGTTATTGAGGTCATAAGGATCATAGACAACAATAATGAAGATATCTGTATTTTATTATCTCTCCAAGTTGTTTCTTATGTACTTTAAATAAAAGAGCTAGCTATATACAGTATATCCTCAGACTATTTGTAGCTATCGCCATAGCAGTGGGAGGAGCAATTTCTCATTACTTCCCTGAATAACTTTTTTCCTGGAGTTATTTACCTTTAAGATTCTGGCAGTCTGAATTGTCTTGTGGCATTTGTTAATTATTTCAACCAGATCATTAGAATAAACTAGACCAAAGAACATTTGAGAATATTGTGAAAGGAAAAGTATATATTGACTATATTAAATTTGTTTGTTGAATGGCTTAATAGGAAAAAAATTTTTTTTTCCCCTCTCTCTTTCTATAACAGTTCTTTCTCTCTCTGTGTTAATTGTATCTATAACTATAACAAAGGAAGCACAGAGCTGTTCTTTGGAGGGGGAGAGGGATGTGAGGTAGGAAAGGGAGGAAGAAAGTACTCTATTGCAACTTCCTTTAGTCAGAATTTTTTCATAGCACTTTGTTTTTGCTTTCCCTTTTAGTTCCTCTTTTTGTCCTTAATTAATGGCTTTGATTTTATGATACTTGAATCATTGCATTCTTTTGAAAATAGAGTCAACTGGAAATAAATTGATCTGTGTAAAATAAATTTGAAGAATTTTTCCTTTCTCGTCAAACTGAAGGAAGAGTTTAGAAAAGTTGTCAAATGACATGAAATGGATTAGATCATTAGAAATCATAGGATTTATTGACATTATATTTATTAACATTATATTAATATATAAAATAATAAATTAATATTTATTAATATTTAATATACATATTAAACTCTTTAGCCATAGCAACCATTAATATATGCCTTCCTACTTCTTTTAGTCTAGATTTTCTAAAATTGCTTTTCTACTGGCTTTTTTTTTTTCAAACCATGAATGGTGTGTGATGACTATAGTTAATAGCACCATATTTATATTTTTGAAAGTTGCTGAGAGTAGATCTTAAAAGTTCTAATCACAAGAAAAAAATTTATGTGTGGTGATGACTGTTAACTAAACTTATTGTAATAGTTATTTCACAATACATATATCAAATCATCAGGTTGTACACCTGAAACTGATACAATGTTATATGTCAATTATAGCTCTTAAAAAAAAAAAGTAAGGTTAATCTCTATAAAAGAGACCATAATTGTTCTATTTAATTGGGTCACAGATGTTTTTTAGACTTCATTATACTGAGTGCTGCAAAATTGTTTATGCATTTACTTCCTAGATTTCAAAGATATAAATAAGACAAAGTTTTGGTCCTCACGTTGTTCTCAGTTTGGTCAGGGAGGCAGATCTGTGAGCAAATGGAGACTACAGTGATGGTGCTAGAAAAGAAGCTTATGGAAGGTCCATTTAGGGTGTCAAGGAGCTATTTCATATATCAGGGACATGGGAAGACTTTAAAGAGGAGTTGATATGAAGTATGACTTGAAAGCCTTTAAAAAGTTTACCCGCCAGATAGAGTTGGTGTGAGAAGGATGGGGTCCGAGGTAAGGACAGAAGAACAGCCTTGCTAAAGGCACAGTGATAAAATTCCTACAGCCTCATTTGCAAAGTGGGGAGAGCAGAGGGGTTGAAACTAGTGAGATGAGCAAGGGACAGATAGTGCCTGGCCTTGTATGCTATATGAAAATATTTGAACTTTATAATAGGTCTATCTGTGGGTCTTGGGCTGCCCATCAGAATCATCCCTGGGTGTAGTAAAACATACAGATTTGCCTAGATCCTGTATGATTGTGATTCATGATTCTAGTAAGCTATCAAGAGCCATGGAAAAGTTTTAAGCAGAGAGGTAAAATGATCAGACTTATATTTTGAAAGATAGGTTTCTCAACAACAACAGAAACACACACAAAAAATAGTAAAATATTGGGGCACCTCGGTGGCTCAGTTGGTTAAGTGTCCGACTCTTGATTTCAGCTCAGGTCTTGATCTCAGCGTCGTGAGTTCAAGTCCTGTTTTGGGCTCCACACCCAGTGTAGAGTAAAAAATATATATGTAAAATAGAAAAACAAATTAATGTTTTATAGACCCTGGGAAAAAGAATTTTCAACAAAGTACAAAAATTTAAATTGTTTCTTTAATTTTGTAAGTCTTTACTGTGGAATAGCTCAGAATGTCACTAATGTTTTATTTTTTTTATTTTTTTATTTTAAAGATTTTATTTATTTATTTATTTGAGAGAGAGAGAATGAAAGAGAGCATGAGAGGGAAGAGGGTCAGAGGGAGAAGCAGACCCCCCGCTGAGCAGGGAGCCTGATGTGGGACTCGATCCTGGGACTCCAGGATCATAACCTGAGCTGAAGGCAGTCGCTTAACCAACTGAGCCACCCAGGCGCCCGTCACTTCCTGTTTTAAATAATAGAATTGATAACTGAGCAAAGAAATGTAATTCGGGTTACAAAATTCTTGCTTTAGTAGAAATTTCTTAAACAGTGAATTTAAAAAAAGAGGAGTGCCTGGGTGGCACAGTTGGTTAAACATCTGAATCTTGGTTTTAGCTTGGGTTGTGATCTCAGGGTCATGAGAAACGAGCCCTGCATCAGGCTCTGCACTCTGTGCAGAGTCCGCTTAAGACTATCTCGCCCTCTCCCTGCCCCTCCCCCTTGCCTCTCAAACAAGTAAATCTTAAAAAAGATCAGTTTCTATCTTTGAAACTCTCACTGTGCTTGTCATTAAGAAATACTTTTTTTTAAGATTTTAATTATTTATTTGAGAGAGAGAGAATGAGAGATAGAGAGCACGAGAGGGAAGAGGGTCAGAGGGAGAAGCAGACTCCCTGCTGAGCAGGGAGCCCAATGTGGGACTCGATCCCAGGACTCCAGGATCATGACCTGAGCCGAAGGCAGTCGCTTAACCAACCGAGCCACCCAGGCGCCCACTAAGAAATACTTTTTACGTTATGATCCACTACACACATATAGGCACCTATATATAACTAAAACAAAAGATTCATGAAACACACCTTACTCTGTGCTCTAGTTATTTCTTGTTCCATCCTGATGTTTTAGAATGCTGGTTGCAAGTCACTAAGTTGAATTTGCAACTCATTAAATTTATTTCATGATCCACTAATGGGTCATAGCCTACAGTTTGAAAAAAATATTGCTGTAGAGAATGAATTGAGATGTGTAAACTGAAAAGATCAGATAGGCAATTAGTTCAGTTATCCAGATAGTAGATGATGTGGGCTTGAAGTAGGGCAATGACATTAGCAGGTACAGAGAGGAGGGGAGAGAGATTCAAGAGGTATTTAGAAGGTGGTAGAATCAATTCTTAGCAACTGCTTAGTTCTGAGGGTTGAGGGAGGTCAGGCAGTCTGGGATGATTTTCAGATTTCTAGTTTGAATATTTGGATGCTTGTGTTCTTAAGCAATATAGAGAACACAGAGGAAGAATTGGTGAGGGCAGGTTGTGGGGGAAAAAAGACATAACCAAAGGCAATTGGATATGTCAGTGATTTTTTTTTTTGAAGTCATATTCCTTTAAGTAAATTGTTTTTTCTTTTTTTTCTTATTAAAGTGCATAGCTTAAGGCTCTATCTTTTCTTTTTTTTGTTTTGTTTTTTTTTTATTTTTTATTGTTATGTTAATCACCATATATTACATCATTAGTTTTTGGTGCAGTGTTCCATGATTCATTGTTTGTTCATAACACCCAGTGCTCCATGCAGAACGTGCCCTCCTCAATACCCATCACCAGGCTAACCCATCCCCCTACCCCCCTCCCCTCTAGAACCCTCAGTTTGTTTTTCAGAGTCCATCATCTCTCATGGTTCGTCTCCCCCTCTGACATACTCCCCTTTTCTTCCTCTCCTGTTATCTTCTTCTTTTTCTTTTTTCTTAAAATATGTTGCGTTATTTGTTTCAGAAGTACAGAACTGTGATTCAACAGTCTTGCACAATTCACAGCGCTCACCGTAGCACATACCCTCCCCAATGTCTATCACCCAGCCACCCCATCCCTCCCACCCCCAACCACTCCAGTAACACTCAGTTTCTTTCCTGAGATTAAGAATTCCTCATATCAGTGAGGTCATGTGATACATGTCTTTCTCTGATTGACTTATTTCACTCAGCATAACACCCTCCAGTTCCATCCACGTCGCTGCAAATGGCAAGATCTCATTCCTTTTGATGGCTGCATAATATTCCATTGTGTATATATACCACATCTTCTTTATCCATTCATCTGTCGATGGGCATCTTGGCTCTTTCCACAGTTTGGCTATGGTGGACATTGCTGCTATAAACATTGGGGTACACGTACCCCTTCGGGTCCCTACATTTGTATCTTTGGGGTAAATACCCAGTAGTGCAATTGCTGGATCGAACGGTAGCTCTAATTTCAACTGTTTGAGGAACCTCCATACTGTTTTCCAGAGGGGTTGCACCAGCTTGCATTCCCACCAACAGTGTAGGAGGGTTCCCCTTTCTCCACATCCCCGCCAACATCTGTCGTTCCCTGACTTGTTAATTTTAAGGGCTCTATCTTTTCTTTATCTTTCTGATACAGCCTACTTTTTCTTATACATTGGTTTTTAGTATTTTCATGTGGGTTTCCCTAAAATATTTTAAAACTTTCCCTCCATGCTATAAGGGCCTATAACACCAATTCAGTCTTTTCCAAGAAGACATCTGATTCCTTGCCCAAAGTAAAACATAAGAATTAAGCTTTTTTCTTTCCAAACCACATCATCCTTTCCTTTCTGTCAGAGGTAGAATCTCATTTTTCTGACCCTTATGCTTATTGTTACCATTATTTATTCAGTGGCTTCATGGGCATTAATTGTACCTATTGCGTTCCCATATGTAACCAATTAAGTGTTGTTACAAGCAATGCAACAGTGCAGGTTAATGTCTGCTGAGTATCCTCTGGAACTTAACTATCATTTTCTACCGCTCCTGATTCAGTTTAACAGCTCAGATGGTAGTCACTGTCCAGGTTACTCAGTTTCTGTGGGTCAGGAATTTGAGAAGGGTTCAGCTGGGCAGTTCTAGCTTGGTGTCTATCTTATGCACTAGTTTTTAGGTGTTTGGGGACTAGAGCACAGATCGGGGGCTTTTTCACTTCATGTAGTTTCAAGGCCTTCCGTAGTTCACCTCCCTGAGAGGGTTAGTTTGGATTTTTTTAGGGCATTCGGACTGCTTTTGTGGCAGCTGAGCCCTTTAAGGAGTGACTATTCCAGCTCTTTGGGTGGAAGTTGCATCACCTTTTCTAATCAGCCTTGCTAGGTGCATAGTGTTACTTCCTCATGCTCTTACCAATAAACCAGGCACAAAGTTGCCCAGGTTCAGTGGAAAGGGAATGAGACTCCACCACTTGATGGGAAAGTGCCAAGGGTCTAGAGAAAATATATGAGATGAGAAATATTTTTGTAGACAATCTGTAACAGCTGTGTAGAAAATAATGATTGCCATCATACAGATCTTTAGTTTTGCCTGGAGTTTGCTTCCTCATTGGTACTGCTCCTTAAATCTTCTAAAGATCAAGTTAGCTTTTATGATTTAATTTTCTATATCTTGTTTAATCTCTGAACTTGGAGAATTTGCTTTCCACGCAGCAGAAGTAAGTATGTAGTTATGAAGATGCTTTAAGCCTGTTTGTGAGATTTGCCTGGTGCAGGATGGTTCAAAGCAGTAGCAATTTAGCCAGCTCTGCAAAGTGGGTCATTCTTGTGTGTGTTTTCTAAGAACAGTTCTAGATTTCTTTCTTCAAAAGTCTTAAATGACCCTTGAATAGACTGTTGAAAGTTAGTTCTAAGTGTCTGAAAAAACATTCTCACATCACCTACTAGGTTCCTTTTTAGACCTTAAGCATGGCTGCATGAAATAGATAAATAATACTGGCTTTATTTCATAGCCTTGCAATTTTTCATTAGTAATAGGAAACAGATTTAACAAGACAGTGTTTTAATTAATAAGCTATTAATCTAGTCATGAATTTTGATCGATAAATTTGTTTAGCTTCTGGTAGTGCTACCATGCTTGAATTGTGCCTAAAAATTATCAGTTGATAATATGTTGACATAAATATTAATCCTAAGTTTGGCTCTAAAATTGTACTTTATACATATAGTATGCCCAGAAGCAATCCCTGACGGATAGAAAATAAAGAACAAAAATTAATATGGATAGTTCCCCATTCCGTACCCCCATTTTTTTTTATGGAAGAATGGTGCAATTTGTCTATATTTGAAGAAAGTCTACCTGGAGTAGTCATTTAGTGTAATGCTGTTTAGAGTATTATAACCACTTGATGGCACCCTTTGATTTGGTACAAACCTCATTAGCCATACTATGCTGCAGGATAGTATTTGTAGTGGAATAACGCATAAGAACTAAAGACTGCAAGGTATCTGGTTAATGTAGAGATGAAATGAATGCAACAGCAAGGCTAAGCTTTCCTGACCCTTCATGAGAGAATAGATGAAAAAAGGAAGAATAAGCTATTGTGCCAAAGGGAGATGATGAAATTCAAGATCCACACACATAATCTCTGGCTCAGCCCCTGAAATGTTAATCCCTGGGTAGAATTATTTGAGCTATAGATTGCAGTTTATCATCAAAATGGCATTGTGTCAAACAATACTTTTTATATGGGTGATGTTTAGAACTATCCAATTTTAATGTAAAATGGTTCACAGAGCACTGACTAATAAATTTAAGTAGTGATTCTTTAAGGTTGTGATTTTGGGAATGGAGTATAATAGGGTGGTTTCTTACCTCAAAATACTACTTATATTTTAGATTTGGGGGAACCTTTCTGCTTTTCTTTTGCAACAGTTTGGTTTTAGTGTCACAAAAAAGGATTTTTAAAAAATGCCTCTTGTTAAATTAAGTAGTTTAGAATTATTTTCTTTCAATGCTAAAAATATTTTATAATTATAGAATAATTTTGTCATATTCTTCTGATATTGCTTAAAAATACTCTGCCTAAATAAATATATATTTTTTAGTTTATATGGACTTTTCTATTCCAATATTATATCAAATACTTGTAGATTTCCTCTTATTTAAAGTACCCAACTTCTGCCCTCTAGGGAATCTGTCATAATTAGTATTTATTTGTGATATTTCTTTCTTAAAAATCAAGTTCTTCCAATTAAAAAAACTAAATTTTAATAGTGTAGGTGAGGAGGGGTTTCACATATGTCTATTAATCTACCATTCAGAGTAACAATCGTTATGGACTTTTCCTTTGTAAAAAATCTAATTTTTGTTCTTGAAAATATCAGAACACTTCACAGAACTCTTTTTCTAGAATCTAGAACCTTGAAATTCCAGTTTAACTCTATACTTTTCCTTTCAATTTTGTCATGTTTAGTTTTAAAAGGCTTCCTTTGCTTTCTTTTAATTAAGAAAAACAGTTATTTTCTGTTTTAGTATTAAATAATTTTATTTAACTTTGTATTCAGATTCTTTGTACCTGTTCCTGAAGATCCACCAACAGGGTGATCTCTAACAAAAACCTGTAATTAATCTATACCCAACAGATCATATGATTTCGGTACCTGATTGCAAATGTTAAAGGCATGCTGTGATCCAATATTAAAACTGAAGCAAAGGTCTGCGAAACACCGCTCATTGGTGCATGGATAATTCTGTCTTGCCATGTTTTAATTCTGATGAGGAAAAATATTTGATTTAGTGGCGAGGGGGAATGTGGGAGGGGTTACTGTGGAAAGCGTATGTCCTTTGGAAATAGTTTGACTTTGACAGCCGTCTTTAAGTGATCATCATGAAGCATTTACGGATCCAGAGTCACTGTGAAGACCAGAAGTTTTGTGTGTTTGAGGCACACTGCCTTTCTTTATAGATCCAGTCAAGAGCAGATAGCATAGAGTAGTCTTTAAGCTGCTGCCATTAATAAAAGTGTTGTTTGAGACTGAGTAGTCATTCATCACAAATTGCTTTTAGAGGCAGAGGATTCAGAATGTGCATTGGAAAGACACAGTTGTATATAGTTGACAAAGAGCTTGGGGGTCTTAACCTAATGATACTCATACTTAAGTATTACAAAGCTGCTTCATCTGTTTACATAATTACATCTGCGGATGTTTTAATTTAAATGCCACCCTGAAAGTTGATAAAGTAGCTGAGTCTTTTCAAATGTGACACTTTCTCAACTATGTAACCTACCCCAATCCCCTACCGAGGATTATGCCATGGTTTCTGTTTCTGAGAACCTAATGTTTTAAAAGACATGCAGTGCTTCAAACATGAACAACTTTTGATCTTCGTGGGTGTGACTCTAGATCTCATTCTTAACTCTTCATATTCACTCATAGAAGACCGCTGCCAAAGTCAAGACTGCAGTAACCTTTTAAAGTAAGCCTACTGGTTCCACATGGAGTGCCAATGCATACATCTTCCAACCCACTGCACTGGCAATCTCATACCCAGTTGCTGAATACAGTGTTCCAGCCTGGTGCCTTTTAGCATACACAAAACTGGTCAATGTCCAACTTTATCCAACCACCCACACTAAACCTGAAACCTCGTGATGCTGTCATAGATGCCTGCAGGGTAGCGCTCCTGCAAATTTTTAAAAACATGAGATTGTTAAAGCTACTAGGAACCCTGCCCCCTTTTTTCCAACTACCTAAAGTTTGTTTTCTCAGTACCTTCTTTAATTTGCTATAGGATGTCAGCAAAGTTTGGTGGGAAGAGGATATTTCATATTTCTTGGTCTTCCCACATTCTCCTAGTTTTATAGGTTTTATTAAATAGGTTTCAGTAGCCAGTCTTTGAAACAGGGCCTAGATGAACATTTATATTTCAGCTGTAGCAACAGCATGCATTATTGATAATTGACCTTTACCCTGACCTTTAGTCTTGTGACATGCAATGAAATAAATGAAGAAACTGCTCCTTGGCTTGATTTTGTATTGGCGGAAGAAAGCAAACAGAGTGGTTTTTCAGGTTGCTAAAAATGTCAAAATATAGTGTTGGGACAATAACTAGCACAAAGGTTTTAATTTTTGTTTTGTTTTTTAAATAATGTGTGGGTGGTTGGATGTTCTTTGGAAAAACACACCTTTGAAAGAAAATTGAATTGCAGTAATACCTGTATCAGATTAATAGGAAGTAAATTGTTTGCCTTTATTTAAAGTTGTAATCTATTAGTCAGATGCTTGTCAGTGATATGTTTGAATGTTACACCTTTAGAAAATTTCACAATTTTACAGAAAATAGTGTTAATTCATATAAGTGTTATGTGACTGATAATGTGTTATTAAAAGAAATAAGCTTCTATCCCTATACACGCTTCTCTTATGTTGCATAAGTGATCATTAATTTTAAATACTTTTAGTTTCCATATGTAAGCTATACAGAATATAACAAAACTGCACTTCAAAAGTAAGATGTAAAATATTTCAGTATAATTATCTTGTTGCCCATAATTTCTGGGTTTGCAGTTACTGCAAGTTGTACCCATAAATGTCCTGTTTTGTAAACTTCATTGTTCATATTATCATTAAATGATCACTGGCATGTGCTGTTGTTGCCCCTGCATTTTGTTTATCTTGAGAGTATTGCTTTCTGATAGTTAATATGTTTCAAATTAGTGCTATAATATTTTTATTGTTTTAAATTATAGCTCTAATGTTATTCTTTAATTTTAGGATCTGGCTTCCTAATGCAGATGTGGGTTTCTTAATTGAAATGATCGAATCATAGAAATTTAGATCTGGAAGGAGGCTTAAGAAATCAGAAAGTTCTCCTCCCACATTTTACAGATAAAGAAACTAAGGTATTATGATCTAGTAACTAGTCCAAGGTCATATTGCTAATTAGTAGTAGCAAACTACTCACTTCTATTAATTTTCTCACTCCCACTCTGAGGATCTACCTACCAACAAAGTATTTTCATACATGTGATAATGTGATTTTAAATGTTTGCTTATTTTTATATCTTCAAATAGAACATAAGTCAGCTGTTTTGGAAAAATAGAACTTGATTATTAAAAGAAAAATATTTGTAATTAAAAGTTTATTAGGTAAAGATCAATTTTACTGAGGTAGATTATTTGATAGTAATTAAAACAAGACCAGAATACCCAGCAGCCACATCTGGGTTACTCATTTAAATTCAGTGCACAGGGTCACCTGCTTCATATCCTGTGTGTATACTAGCTACATGCTAAAGTTTAAAACCTAACTTAATTGTAACTTTTGCTAATATTTTTAGCAAGTAGCTTTATTGAATAATATGAGCTATGAAATGCTTTAATTTCATTTTTAAAATGGTCAGTATAAAATAAAAATTTTATAATGTGAAAATATTTGAGTGTAAAATTTTTAAAAATAAGTTACGTCAAGTTTGTTAGGTAACAAATTTATAATTAAGCTTTGTAAGAGATGAATTTTAATGATGTTTTTAATATATACATATATATATATAGGGGCACCTGGGTGGCTCAGTCGTTAAGTGTCTGCCTTCGGCTCAGGTCATGATCCCAGGGTCCTGGGATCGAGCCCCGCATCAGGCTCCATGCTCCATAGGAAGCCTGCTTCTCCCTCTCCCTTTTCCCCTGCTTGTGTTCCATCTCTCGCTGTGTCTCTCTCTGTCAAATAAATAAATAAAATCTTTAAAAAAAATACATATAAATGTGTATTGTATATACACAGATACATTTTAAGTTTCCTTTATAGAATGATTAAAATACATAGTTTTATATTTATAAATTATTAAAACAGAGAGGTATACAAATATTTGGTTCAGAATAGTGACCAGAGGGTTTTTTTTTTTTTTTTTTTTTTTATTCATGAGTGAGAGAGACAGAGAGAGGCAGAGGGAGAAGTAGGCTCCCAAGGAGCAGGGAGCCCAATGCGGGACTCGATCCCAGGACCCTGGGATCATGACCTGAGCCGAAGGCAGACGCTTAACCATCTGAGCCACCCAGGTGCCCGTGACCAGAGTTTTTTAATAATATTTATGGTAGTTTTGATATCTAAACTAGAGATCGCTTTAAAATAGAGTTATTTTTAATGTTAATGTGTAAATTTCTATCCTGGGACCTGCATTCCTGCTGCGGTGCCTGGTAGTCAAAAAAAAACCAAAAAAAAAAAAAAACACCCCAAAACACAGCAGCAATGCTTCTTCTCTGCATATTGCTAACTAAGTAGAAATTTACTCAAAAAGCATTTTTGTTTTAGGATTTATGAATACAGCTGTGTTATACACAGCTTTCTCCTTATAATCTAGTTACAACATTGGACACTTTGTTGTATATAGGTTAAACTTGGATTAATACTGGTTTACAAGTACTATTTACAGTGCATTATTTCGAATCTTGGCTTTTAAGGTATGTCAATTGCTACAGTTAATTAAAGTGCTACATATGCTGCTGTCTAAGCCCATTTAAAGAATAGGGCATGTATTTCCAGTTATGTGAGCTACAGAATAATTGTACCTTAACATGACACCTGTCCCTGTAAGCCAGTAATGTCCTGCTGTTCAAATAGATATGTGGTTCATATTCCTGTTTCCCAACACATCCCATCTTTTTGCTTATTTTTGGAGTGACAGAAATCTAAGTGTACATAACTGATTTCTGCATTTAGAATAACATTTTACAAATAGTAGACCCTCAATGAGTGTTCGAAAAATGAATTTGTCACTTACTCATATACTAAGCTTGTGGATATTCTTTTAATTTTTTCTCCCCTCATTGTTTAACTTTTCATGTGATAGTTTATTCTCTCTTTGCTAATTTTAGGCAGCTCTCTAAGGGTAGGAAGAGTATATTGTTTTGTAGACAGACAGTACTCAGCAAGATTCTATGCACTTATAAATATCCAGTAAATGGGTAAGTGGGTTTCCAGTTGATTTCATTCTCATTAAACTTGATAGTGAGACATTTAAATTCCCAAGCTACGGTATTTTTAGGTTCATGCCTGAAGAAGATATCTGTTGTTACAGATTCTGTGAATCACAAGTGCTGGGAATAGTATTCATATAAACTTGATATGTATAACTTTTTCATTCTTTAGACTTTTTTTTATTAGAGCATAGTGGATCTTTTATAATTTTTGTATTTATTACAACTGACATATTGACAATACTGAAAATACTAAAAAGGAAAAATTATCTGTAATCCCACTTCTAATAAATTGATTTTAGTTTAGCTTTGTTTTTGTTTTGAACATATGCATGTTGTATAAGTTTTTTTAGGATGCTATTCCTTATTTGCATTTAATGTAGATTAAATACATAATTTCTTCATTACGTGTCGTATATTAAAGTGCACAGTATACCTGTGTCATTTTCAGGCTTTTATAGAAATACTTTTAGAGTTGATACTTTAGTAAAAGTACACAGAACTGCTTCCCAGGTGTGGGCTTTGAGGGGACCTACATTCCTGCTGCGGTGCCTCTTGCTTGGGCATTCACTCCAACAATAGCTTGACCTAGTGAGAATCTATAGGGCTTCAGATTATTATACAAAACCCACCATTCACTCAGACTTTTGGAATGGTCTTGTTGACTCAAGGGACGGCTATGGTGACTAGATTCAGAATTCCGTGCAGAAGTAGATTTGAATGGATACATGTCAACAAGAAGATCATATAAAATGAAAGTGATGACTAGAGGGGGTGTGTGGTAAAAAATTAAGTAAAATTGAAGGGAACTACCTGAGATTGCTCAATTTAATTTGGGAGAAAGGTCTTATTACCTTTCAGGAGATTGAAAAGAATAAGTCTAAACTGGTATTGATTTTTATTTAATAAATAATGGTTCTGTGCTACATATGATCTCCCAAAGAAAGAGGGAGAAGTAGAAAAGACTAAATTTCTTATTCTCCAATGTAAAAAACAAAACAAAACAAGGGGCATGTAATTTAGCTCAGATTGAAAGAAACAGTAGTTGCCAAACATGTTAGGAGGGAAGGAAGATAAGAGGAAAAGGAATCTTTACTTATGTCAGAGGAACTGTCTATGAAGTTAGGTCCTGGATCTGAGGTCTTGCTTCCTATAAATTTCTGCAGTGTCATCAAGTGATCCTAGAATGTCCAAATTATCTGCCACCCTTATTTCTTATCCTTGCCCTCACTCCTAATTTCCATCCATTCATCTAATTACTTCTTTATAAATTGTGCTGTTATTGGCAATTTAAGAATAAAATGAAGATCTGAGAACTAACTTCAAATCCATCCTTTCTTCTCTCCTCTTAGTGGCCAGTTTCTAAGTAATCCACAGCATTTTTTCTCCTATTCACTTTTATTTTTCTTTACCCCACCTTATATCAGTGGACCCAGTTAGTGAAAATCTACTCAAAAGTTAGTGACAGTATGGTTTAAATCTGTTACTGATTTTGACTGCCTTCTCTTTAAATGAAACAGGTGTTGCAAGAAACTAAATTACTGTAACTAGTATTTGTTTATTGGATAGTTTTATTTAGAAAAGTAATTTATAAAAAATTTTAAAAGATTTTTTTACTGACTTTTTTGTATGTGCTCATATATTAAAACTTTTTTTCCAAGTGAATATTATTTTTTTAAACATTGTACATCTGAAAAGTGAAGACCCTTTAAGTGACTCTATGTCAGGCTAAATTTGGATACTTATTTTAAGATATCTTAAACTTGCAGAACTCTAATTTTGCAAACTACCTTTTACTGTTTTTAAAAAATTATTTTAAAAAGGGTCTCTGCATAGTTAAAAATTAAAATAATCATGATTGCTACTGTCATATTTGATATCAAATCTTTAAATAACTTTTTTACCATTTCATTAAAATTAAGATATGAAATAGGTAAGTTCACAGAGCCAATTTTGGGTGAAGAGAAAAGATAGGTAGCATTTTTCCTAGTTTCTAAGTTGAATAAACTCTGTACTTCTCCCTACTTAAATGTTTTTATTGTTTGTGAGCTTAAAACATGTATAAACCCTTTCTTTTACCATATTATATTTAAATAAGCAACACTTCATATCTTCTCCATATAAAGTGAAATATTTCCTTAACACTAACACAACACAAGTCAGTTCTCAGCCAAAGCAAACAGAAGAATGAATGCTTTGTTAATCATCCGTAACTAACGTGTGTATACACAGAAAAAAAAAATCTGTTTTTGACAGGAACCTTTTGATGGAATTAGGGAAAAAAAAAAGAAGAAGAAGAAGAAGTTTTAACACAGGTCAGGGCCTTTCTAATTTATGAGTTTAAAAATTACATTTCTGTTTTTTTCAGTGCAGGCACATGGTAACAAATCAAACAGTTATAGAAGTTGTACTGAAAATCAACATTCTCCTGTCATTTACTTCCTACCTCCAATCCATTCCTTTGAGGCAGCCTCTTTTAACTGCTTTGGAATTTACTTCTGGTGGTTCCTTCCATGGTTCTAGTTCTGTATGATAAGCTTGTATTCTGTGTCATGATTATTTCATGATTTGTCAACTTGAGACAACATTTACTGAATCTTCAATTTGCACATGCCTGGCTCCAACATTTAAGAAATAAAGAGAGTTATTCCCTGCCAATTCTTTCAGTCCACTTCTTTTCTTGATAAAGTTCCTCAAGGGATTGGTACAGTTCCACCATTGTGCTCATCATTGTCCCTCTGCCTCTAAAACCAGCCTCATCCTCAAGCCCATCTCCTCCATCTACATTTGCTCTTCAAGTCCTTCCCACTTTTTTTTCCCTTATTAAATTCTATTCTTCGCCTCTTTTTGGTGTGGGAATTTAAAATAAAGCATAGATTCAGATTAGGGAAGTTTTATAGTTTTCCTTTTAAAAATTTGCAGAATTCATTTCAAAAATATCTAACTCTAAGTAATTGTCTTTTGTTTTAATTTTTTCCCTGTGGGTCAATGGCCCGTGATGAAGAGTAGGTTTTCTATCCATCGCTAATAGATAGTAGCTGGGCATAAGGATTTTGATATTAAAAAACAGAAAGAGTAGGCATGGTATAAATTTGACTTGATGGATTTATGCTTTAAGATTTTAGCATTCTTCTTAAGGTACTCTTAACATAATGTTAAAGAGAAATACTAAATTCTGAAATGTTGTCTTTTATACCCTCTGCTCCTTCTTGGCTCAGCTGCTCCTTTCTACTCTTTACCTAACAAACCTCTTCAATATAACTCATCTCCACTCCATCTTTTCCTAGGAGAAAATTCCAATTCAGAGTGGCAATCAGGATAAAAATGGAACTTGGTGCTTAAGTTTAGGACTTTACTTTTACTAGAATACATCAGTTACTTCTAGAGATTTTAGTACTGACTTTATTCATTTTAAACCAGTTCGGGACATTGCTTGGAAATACACATGAAACTGTGTGACCCTTCCTAAATCTTCCTTCTCAACATTATTCAAATTACCTTTCTTAATTTCTGTTGCTCTAAAAAAGTCAGTTGTTACCTCTGCAGTTAAGTCAGAATTCCTGCCTTCAAAATAGGGATTTTAGGTTGTAGATCAAGACTACCAGGGTATCATTGAATTTTTTTTTTTTTTTTGGTTGTTACAGAAGCTGTTGATAGAAATACATTCTAGGATGTGAAATGCTTTGTCTTTTGAGGTAGCCTAACTATGAGGATCTGGCATCTTCTTTCTTAGTACATATAGTCAGTAGGATTTACTCTGAAAAGTAAACCTGGTTATTTTTATTTCCTAATTCAGTCTCTCAACTTGTTGAGGTTTTTTTTTTTCCTTTATAGATTATACAATACAATTCATTGATAACTTTTTTCTCTCTCTTTATCAAATAATATTTATGAAAGATATTTTTCATGGTATTATACTGTTTTCTAATGAATTGATACAATTCCTGATTTTAAATGAAGAAATAAAATTTTTATTTTCTATATTTCCATGTCTTTAGGCTATCATTATATTATTAACATTTTAAACAAGAAAGAACTGATCAAACCTATTAAGAATATTAGGGTTTTGCTTTTAAACTGTCATGACCATAGAACATTTTCTTTCCCTACATTTCTATGTATAGGGAATTTTTCTCCTTTGAAAATAAGACAACTGAACTACTTCAAAAACAGCAAAATAAGAATTGTTTCAAGAAATTTTAAGCCTATACCTACTTTGTCTCACAAATTTGAAGTTATTTTTAAAAAAATACAGAAGGCAGTAGGAGTCATGCAAATTAACATGAAATTTGAATTCTGACACTGAAGCTACCCATGCCATTATTATGAACTGAAAAGCTGTATCCAGTTCTAAGTGGAGAAGGTAAGATTTGGGAAAACAGAAACATAAATAAATATTATATTTGTTTCATTTTTTAAAAATGTGATGTCTTAGGTAACATCTTTTCAAAAAATTTTGCATAAACTTTATTTTTTTCTTGCCATTATTTATTGGATTTTACTGTTTCATAGTAAAACAGGAAAGTAAAAAAATTCCTACTTTTTTCATTACTAATTTTTAAAATTACTTTTTTATTTGAAAAGTAATAAATGGCCAAAGTTTTTTTAAAAACTAGTATAAAAGAATAAAAAGTAATTCTGTCTTCTTTGTCCCTCTTTTCTTTCCTCGGAGAACTTATTATTAGGTTTTATATGTATATCTCCAGAAATACACGTGTCACTATTTAATACACAGTAAGAGCAGAATAATATTTTGAACCTTAATTTTTTCAAGTTTTTTTAAGTATATAAGAACTACACTAAAATTTTTACTATGTCATTTCTTTTTCCTCACATAAAATTTATAATTTTCATTGTTAGAGTTTTTATTTTTTAAAGATTTTATTTATTTGACAGAGAGAGAGAGAGCATGAGCACAAGCAGGGGGCAGAGGGAGAGGGAGAAGCAGACTCCACACTGAGCAGGGAGCCCAGCGTGGGGCTCGATCCTAGGACCCTGGGATCACGACCTGAGCCGAAGGCAAACACTTAACTGACTGAGCCACCGACGCCCCATTAGGCTTTTTAAATTGTAAAGTTTTAATCGCACGTGAATCATGGCACATTCAAAGTTCCAGTGCAATTTAATACTTTGAATTCTATAGCATGTGCCATTTACAAAGCACTGTCACAAATTTCATGTTACTCGATCCTCTCAAAAAACCTTGTAAATAAAACCTAAGGATTGTGTGGTTTGTTATGGGTTTAATGAAGTTCACATTTTTATCTTTCCTGAGCACTTTTGTCCTTGACTTCTGACATTTTTCTAAATTTCTCAGAACAGGCAGAGGCAGGTCTTTTTCTTTGTCTTTTAAGTTCTCCCCCCTCCTTGGTTCCCCTCTCCGGAAACACACGCACACACTTTTTTTAAACCTAATGAATAGAGGTGCACTGGTTTTATCTTCCCCAGCTCCTGTGAAACTTTTGTGCTCTGTGAAAGGATCTTATTCTCTTCTTAAAAAGAGACAAGCATTTAGGAAAAGCTAACTAAGTAATCATTCCTTTTTTGTCCTATGCAAGAACATATTCAGACTAGTAAAATATGAACACATAAACACCATATACAACTTTCTCTTAGTTTTTAAAAGACGTGCTCAAATACTGCATATAGTTCTTCTGAGTCTTAGCTATGCATGGCTGTTGTGTCAGATCACTTTGCGTGCAGTAACCTGGTGGTAGTTGTTGTTGCTTGTATTATAATTTGAGCACCAATAGCATACTGGGTGCCACACCAGACACATCCCAGCCCGCCAGGCACAGTTTGATTGACAGAAGCTATTCCCATAGAATGGTAATAATCACACAAAAGCCAAAGGAACTGAATTGAAATTTTTATCAGTAGGTAACCTGAAATAACCTTTTGCTGGATAATGTTCTCCAAGTAAAAGTCTATTTAAGACTTTAGTTTCTAAGATACTACCTTTTAGGATACTTACCTTTCCTAATATGTTAATGAATAAACAAAAATATGCCAGCCAAGTGTGTTCCTGTAAAATGGGAAGGCCAACCAAGATCATGTCACATAACCCCTTTTGCTTAACAGGCTTTTCTTTTATCTTTTTAATAGTGGATGGAGGCTACCTAGACATTAATTTGTTTTGTCTTATATCTACCTCAAAAAACACCCCTAAAAACCTGCAAATGAAAATAGTAGTAGAACTGATGATAGGATTTAAACTTATACTTATGTCTTGACAAATTTAAAGCAAGCCTAAATTTTCTAGGCCCAAGTTTCCTCTGTAAACAGCGGTAATAGCACCAGTCTTACCTATTTAGTAGGATGTCAGTGAAGATCAAGTAAATAATTACCTTGAAATAGGTCACTAACTAGATGATAAAAATGCTCACTAACTTTGTAAGTGCTGTTAGATCAAATGGTGTGAAAACAGAGATCATTTTTCTATAAAGGGTTTCTGGAGTATATGTGAAAAAGGAAAGAGATGTAAATGGAATTGAAAGGTAATTTTTGTTTCATAGAAAAATAAGTAACTGGGGGCATCTGGGTGGTTCAGTCGGTTAAACATCTGCCTTCAGCTCAGGTCATGATCCCGGTCCTGGGATCTAGTCCCACATTGGGCTCCCTGCTCAGCGGGCAACCTGCTTCTCCCTCTCCCACTCCCACTGCTTGTGTTCCCTCTCTCGCTGTGTGTCTCTCTGTCAAATAAATAAACAAAATCTTTAAAAATAAATAAAAAAGAAGAAAAGAACCGAAAATCTCAACTCTTTCTCTGCAAGCTGTCAGGTACAGCCAGTTGTCTGCCTCTTCAGAGGCATTTTAGTAGAATTGTTGCAGGGGTTAAGAGTGTGGGCTTTGGACATTCCGAGCTGTGGGGTTTTGGGAAAGTTGATGAACTTCTCTGTACCTCAGTTTACTTATCTGTAAAAGGAGAATAATATCATGCCTATATCATAGGAATGTTGTGCATTAGCTGTGCTTAGAACAGGATTTGATGTGTGGTAAGTTGTCACTATCGTTTTGTTATCTGACGTAAGCAGCAGCCAGAATTCTAGAAATCTATGATATAAGAAATGTTTAACCATTTCCACCACAGGAAAAGGTCCTGAGCCTGTGTTTTCACATGGTCTCTCTTCTTTCTTCCATATGTAAGAAATAGTCTTCAAGCTTTCATATTAAATACTCTGAAGAACTCTTCTTATGATTAGGATTGGCAATGTTATATAATTCTTATAGAAAGCTGTGTAGTAGATACACCACACAAATCATGTGTTATCCATAATTGCTTACTGAAAAAGTTCCCTATAACCAGATAAATTATTTATTTGAATGGTAGTAATTTGAGGTGTTGAATCTTGCATTTTAACAATATTTGCTGATTTTTACCTGATTGATCTTTATAAGTACCTCTTTTTTTAATACTATATTTTAGAGAAATATATCTTAACTGTAGGGGGATTGTTCAATTTGAAATTTTAATGGTTAATTATGAGTTTTCAACATCAGAAAGTTTAAGATATTTTTTATCACCCTGGAGCTGAAAAAGTACTTTAAGGAATCACCTGCCTACCTTCCTGCTCTTAGGCAAGACTGTACCTAAACATCACAGAAAGCTATGGTAATTATCTGTATGACTTTTTTAATCTAAAGAAAGAAGATCCTATAACTTGCCCTAAAGCAAGCTCAACACTATAAAAATATTTATTTAAGTATTTAATTATACTGGAAGCTATGAAGTTGGGGCGTCAATATGAGGACCTGGATCTCTTTACCCTTACTTTTCATATTCTTTTAGTACCTATAGGGGGAAAATAACTTAAAAAAACACTTAATCCACTTGGTTCAAAAGCAAATAAATGTTTCTTATAACTGTTCCATGGCACCACAATCTGGAAGTGCAAGAGAATAAGTATATATTCTAACAGTGGTATTTTACCTCTACCCTTTAGGCAGGTTTGGAGTTGGCAACACAAGCCACTAGGTAACTACCTGAAGGAGGAGATGAAGCATTCTTTACGGGCCACCATGTCTCCTTTAGAAATCACCACATTCAAATTCAATGCATTATATCCACCATATTAAAAATCCTCATATGGTAGAATACAAAGGTGCTGGTTTATCACATAAAGGTGAAAACATGCCATCTGTGACTTAGAAAAATTCTAATATTCAGTAGTTTTTATGCCAGTCACCTGCATCCCATAATTGGGTCTTTGATCTATGCTTTGCTTCTTTGCACAAACTGAATGTCCCTTGAACTTTTTGTAGCGATGACAGGAATGATGCTTTAACCCTAGACTGTCCTCATGTATTCTGTTATCCCTGAAAAATCTCATTTAGCTTATGTTTTAAAATGGTATAGTATGTCTCTGGTAGTAGATCATCCAACTTTCCTATCTCTTTTTGATGTTTTTTTTTAAGGATTTTTAAATTTATTTATTTGACAGAGAGAGACACAGCAAGAGAGAGAGAACACAAGCAGGGGGAGTGGGAGAGGGAGAAGCAGGCTTCCCGCTGAGCAGGGAGCCCAATGCAGGGCTCGATCCCAAGACCCTGGGATCATGATCTGAGCCAAACGCAGATGCTTAATGACTGAGTCACCCAGGCGCCCCTCTTTTTAATGTTATTTGTAACACCAACTCTATAATGACCCTTTAAAGAATGTTGAGCCAACTGAGCCACCCAGGTGCCCTGTGGGTTAAGAAATATTAAAGACCATTGGATTGTGTTTTATATTTGACAGTTGTCCAAAGACTGTATGAACTATATCACTGAAACAAAAATCTAGATGTAGTTGTTTTTTTTTTTTTTAAAGATTTTATTTAATTATTTGAGAGAGAGTGAGAGAGCGAGCATGAGAGCATATTGGGAAGCAGAGGGAGAAACAGACGGCTCGATCCCGGGACCCTGGGATCATGACCTGAGCCAAAGGCAGATGTCAACCGACTTAGCCACCCAGGCGCCCCTAGATGTAGTTGTTAAGAAGTGACCTATGCCAGGGTGATCATTTATAGTAACAGGTATTACTGTTGTTTTTTGTTTTTGGTAGATCATGGTGGTCACTGAAAAGTTTAAAGGTGTTTCTTTGCAACCTTATTACCAGATTATAAAGAAATGACCATATTCTGCCACATGTAGATATTTTTAAAAACAAATATCCATTAGCATACAGGCACAAAACAATTTACAGCAGCCTGTTTTGTAAGGTCCATAAAGGAAGCTTTGAGCTCTCCATTTGGGCATTCCAGCCATTAACTTGCATGAAAGGTTCAGTAAAACTAGATACTCAGCATTTACACGGCAAGATTCAGTTACCCTTCTAGTCAGCATCAGGCAACCAGAAGTGCTCTCAAACCAGTGGCTAGATACAGAACTGTTAAGGGATCAACTCTGGGTACCATCTCTAAAAGTAAAGGCTGTATAAACTGTGCTGGATTTTTATACCTTATTTATTGAAGGATGGAGAATAACTATAAAATATTTTATCTAAATCACAATTCCTCGATATCTAATTTTAGTAATGAAAGCCTATTTCTTTTTTTTAAGGGTTTATTTATTTATTTTAGAGAGAGAGCGCCCGAGAGGGAGCACGAACTGGGGGGAGGGGCAGAGGGAGTGGGAGGGAGAGAATCCTAAGTCGACTTCCTGCTGAGTGTGGAGCCCAATGCAGGGCTGATCCCAGGACCCTGAGATGATGACCTGAGCTGAAATCAAGAGTTGGGCGCTTAACTGACTGAGCCACCCAGGCGCTCTGAAAGCCCATTTCTAACATTGATTTTTATTAACCAATAAGCTATTTATTTTACCAATAAACTCCCTTTCTGATATTCACTATGCTAATAGTGTCTCAAGTGTTGATCACATTATACATTAAAGAAGTGCTTGTGGTCAGTGCCTCTGGAGTTTAGCTGATATAGCACACACTCCACTTGGCTTCTCAGTCAGGAAAATTGCCCCTGAAGTGAAAGTTTAACCAACACATTCACATCTGTCATACCCATCTATACTGGTTTTGTGTGTATTTTAAAGACATCATAACAAGAGTGTTGTTAAATATTTGAAATAGAGGAAATATAATACTTATCATTTTTCAGTGTGTTTTAAAATTTTAAAGAATGTTTCAAAATACATTTGATTAACTTAAAATATATGTAATCAATTTACTTATTCACTGATACTCATTTCTTCAGTAGAGATTTGAGATCTGGCTTTTAATTTTTTTCATACAACTCTTAGTAAATTTATTACTGATATTTAGCATCATGTTTACATGTCTGTTATTAAGTGGCATAATTTATGTAAATTAAATTTTGTTATTTATATTTTATTGAGTTTATATATTTTAATTGTATGAGCAGATTGTTTGGTTTTATATTTCTTAATCAGAGCTCAGTATCATTCATTATTTTTATAGAATAAAATTCAGGCATTCATTCAACAATTGCTAAGCACCAGCTGTATGCTGGGATCAGGTTGCTGATAAGGGTGGTCCCAGTTTATACATTTGAGGAACACAGAACAAGAGACGACTATTTAACCAGCCTAAACACCTGCCTTGAAGAAGCTCACAGGCTACTAGAGACAAAAAAGGAAATAACTAATAATTGATACCATATGAGGTTAGGTGCAGGGAATTCTAACTCTGGTTGAGGAACTAGGGAAGGCCTCCCAGAATATTTGATTCCTTAATTCAGTTATTCTCAATGTGGGTAGAATGTGGAGGCATTGTTGCCCCCCAGAAAAATGTGGCAATGTATAGAGAAAGTTTTTAAACATACTTTTTTTTTGAGAGAGAAAGAGAGAGTTGCAGAGAGAATCTGAAGCAGACTCCCTGCTGAACACAGAGCCTGATGTGGGGCTCAGTCTCACGACCGTGGGATCATGACCTGAGCTGAAACCAGGAGTCGGCCACCCAGGCGACCTGTCTGGAGACATTTTTGATTGTCATGATTTGGTGGGGAATAGGGAGGATGTATACCAGCATCTAGTGGGTCGAGGCCAGGGATGTTGCTAAACACTCTAAATGCATAGGAAAGCCCCCCGAAAAATCAGAGAGTTATTAGGTCCTAAATGTCAGTAGTTTTGTGGCTGAGAAATCCTACCTTAGTTTAATTGTTTTTTCCCCTGCCTCTTTAATGTCTGTTGTTGCCTTTCCCACGTACACACAGTTTTTTAGAAATTACAAAAGTATTAAATAAGAATAGGTGGTAGTAAATATGAACAGATAATTATTGTAAAAGATTCAAACAATAAATATATAAATAAAAAAGAAAGTTCTCTCATCCATAATTCTAGACATTTTTTTCTTGAAATCACATAAGCATACACTTATTTTTTAAAAGATTTTATTTATTTGTTTTTGAGACAGAGAGAGGGCACGAGCCCAGGGGAAGGGCAGAGGGAGAGAGAGAGAAGCAGACTCCCCGCTGAACAGGGAGCCCAACATGAGGCTTAATCCTGGCACCATAACCTGACCTGAAGGCAGATGCTTAAATGACTAAGCCACTCAGGTTGCCCCAAGCATACACATATTTTAAAGTTAAGTTTCGGTTTTGTTCGAAATGGTATCATGCTTTACAGAGTATTTTGTGGCTTGCTTTTTCACTTACAGTGTGCAGTTGCTGCAAAGTTTTCCATAGTACAGATGGATCTACCATAATGATTTAACCGTTCTTCTGCTGGGGGATGTTATGGTAATTTCCAGTTGACTTGTGGTGTTACAGATAGCACAGCATTGAGAATTTATGCACACATTCACAAGAGATTCCCATATTCTGGGATAGATTCCCAGAAATGGAATTATTCAGTTGAAGGGGACATTTATCTTATTTTGATAGTTTCCATGCTAAAAGGATAGCCTTATAATAGTCTGTATAACTGTTTATATTCCTATCAACAGTGCTTGAAAGGCCTGTTTTCTTTCCATACCTCAACAACACTGGATATTACTAGACCTTTTAATTTTTCTCATTCTGATGAGTGAAAATGCTTTCATTATCATTTTAATTTGCATTTCTCTGATAACTAGTGAAGTTGAGCATCTTGTTATGTGTTTATTGGCCACTTAATATTTTTCTGTGAATTGCCCATGACTATCCATTGCCAATTTTTAATTGAAGTGATTGTATTTTTCTTATTTAATTTTAGACCTTTAGGTATCCTATTCACTGTTTTTTATGTGTCTTGTGGATATTTTCTCCCTACCAGTCACTTTTCTTTTTAGTGTTGCAAATGATGTCTTTTACTACATAGTAAGCTTTAGTGTATATTCAAATTTGTGTCTTTTATGCAGGAGTTAAGTATACATATTGCAGAACCAGATTGCCTGTGTTCATATTTCAGCTTTTTTACTTACTAGCTCTGTAACCTTGGGCAAGTTGCTTAACCCTTTTGTGCCTCAGTTTCCTATCTTTATTTATTTTTATTTTATTTTTTTTAGAGAGGAAGGACGGGGAGGGGCAGAGGGAAAGGAAGAGACTCTTAAGCAGGCTCCATGCCCAGCGCAGAGCCTGACACAGGGCTCAATCTCACAACCCTGAGATCATGACCTGAACTGAAATCAAGAGTCAGTGCTTAACCAACTGAACCACCCAGGTGCCCCTCAGTTTCCTATCTTTAAAATGAGGCAGTAATAGTATCTGTCTCATAGGATTGTTGTGAGAAACAAATGAGAAATTGCCGTTAAACACTTAGAGTAATGCTTGGCACAAAGTACTCTATAAAAAGTAACTTTTTTTTTCCTTTTTAAAAAATTTTATTATGTTATGTTAATCACCACACATTACATCATTAGTTTTTGATGTAGTATTCCATGATTCATTGTTTGCGTATAACACCCAGTGCTCCATTCAATACATGCTCTCTTTAATACCCATCACCAGGATAACTCCTCCCTCCACCCCTCTCCCCTCTAGAACCCTGTTCGTTTCTCAGAGTCCATAGTCTCTCATGGTTCATCTACTACTATTGTTACTTCTCTGGTTTTGTGCCCTTTTTTGGGAAGGTCTTCTATGCCTCAAAATTATAAAGTTATGTCACCACAGAAAAATTGAATATCATAGACAATTGGAGCATATTTTCAGAGCGTGGCATGCATTTGGGGGAAGGGGCAGTTTGTGTTTTCATATGGAATCAGTGACAGTATCCTAAATAACTCTGCTTTGTTAAAGAGTTTTAACTTTTATCCTGGAAGCAGAGAAAACTCCTTGACAAATATGAGCATGAAATAGTTGTATAAAGATTCCCACACTTATCAAATCATCGTGGACAGAGAGATTATACAGTGCATAATAGTATTGGTACTATTGGGGAGGAGACAAAGAAGAGGAATTCCAAATGGATAGAAAAGTTAATTGAAGACAATAAAACTAAAAGAGAATAAAAATGAATATTATTGAATTATTGAAGAATTTTTTAAACTTCTGAGCAGTAGGGAAGAAATCACAGAGGAAAATATACATAGATTTGTCTTCATAAAAATCAAAACTAATATCTATTTTAATTTTTAAATTTTTATTTATTTATTTTTGAGAGAGAGAGAGAGAGAGAGCACAAGTGGGGGGAAAGGGAGAAGGAGAAACAGACTCCCTGCTGAGCAGGGAGCCTGATGTGGGACTCGATTCCAGGACCCTGGGATCATGACCTGAGCCTAAGGCAGATGCTTAACCGACTGAGCCACCCAGGCACCCTAATACCTATTTTAAAAATCATGCTAAGACTCGTTTTTGGCTAAGGTCCACCTGTTGATGAGACCTTAGTTGGTGTAACTTCTAGAGGACAAATGGCAGTCATATAAAACACTTTTTAAAATGTGCATGTCTCAGTTATTCAACCAACAGAAATTTATCTAGTGAAATATTTAAATATGAATATAAAGAATTAACTGAGAGGATTTTTATATGGTTATTGCTTATACTGCAATATGAAAAATTAGAACCTCAGTGCCCAAAAACATGGGATTAAATTGTTATGTCCATACAATGAAATATTTGTAGCCATTATAAATGACATCATGGTAAAATATTGGTAAAGAAGTATATTTGTCATATTTTAATGAAAAAAGTAGTTTACAAAAGAATATGCACAATATATGATTCAATTTTTCTTAAAAATGAATATAAATAAGCTAGAAAATCAATACAGTATAAAAATATTTCACTCTAAAGGTGGGATTATATGTAATTTTCATATTTTTTTACTTCTCTGTATTTTGTAATTATTTTTTATAATGAATCCTGCATTATTTGTGTAATAAAGAAAATATAAGGTTTTTAAATCAAGAGATTAAACAATACAGCAAGAAAATATGTTTGCAACAAAAGTGGCAGACAAAAGGCTAATATTTTCAGTATTTAAAGAGCTCTAGAAATCTTTTTTCTTTTAAGAGTAAGATCCAAAAAGATAAATGGACAAAGAGCATGACTAGTTTTACAAAAGAGAAAATATAGATGGATAATAAACACAGAAATATATTCAAGGCTATAAGTTATCAAAGAAATGCAAATTAAATGAGTGAAATACAAGTCTTAACAGCTTAGGAAAAATTTAAAAATAATAGTGCTGCTATGAGTGTGATGAATGAGACTAGCACTGTTGTACACTGTAGGTTAGAAACTTTGGTATGATTTCTTTGGAAAGGATTCAAATACTTTACTCAAAAATTCTACTTCTAGGAATCTGTCCTATGAAACTGTCAAAAGTGCCAAAAATACTTTGGGCATAAAAATGTTCGCTGAAGCATCATTTCTGAGTGACAATGTGAAGTGACTTAAATTTAATTTCATTAATAGGAGACAGTTATGTAAATTTGTGGTGTAACCACGATTCAGAATGATAGGCAACTTCTAAAATTTAGGTTTACAAACTATAATGTTAACTTTAAAAAGCATAAGAATTTGCAAATAGTGTCATCGAGAAAATATGTCAAAGTATTAGCAGTGGTTTCAGCTAGTTGGTAAAATTTTGAGTGATTCTTTTTTGTACTTTTTGTGTATTTATAATTTTCTATGGTGAATTTTCTCATATAATCAGAAAAAAAAAGGTATAGCGTTAAACAAAAAGAGGATTACCCTCAGAGAATTACACAGTACGAAATCTAGATATGTATGACTGGAGAAAGGGCAACAAAACTGCAGAGGTTATAGCAGTGGTCTGTTCACATGATTGAAGATGGAAAAAATGGGTCCAGATTCTGGAGAGATTTAGCAGTTAGAGCCGACTTAGTTTGGTAAGTCCTGGGATTGAAAGGCTTGATTGATTGATGGTAGTACAATTCACTGAAATGAGAACTTGGGAGAAACAGCTTAAGGGATGAAGATGATGCAGTTTGGTTGAGTCTGTGATATGGATGAAAATAAACAACTAAGACTAGGTCTGTCTAGTTATGAAGATTTGGGGGTCCTTGTCAGCATACACATTCATGTCCTGGCCATGAATGACATAATCCTTATGTACCAGGTGTTTAATCTAACAGATGAGTCTGTTTCCCTTCAGACACTTACTGGAAAACAATTTAAAAATCTAGTACTGAACTCTCTGACAAATAAATAAATAAAAATCTTAAAAAAAATAAAATGGAGGGGCCCCTGGGTGGCTCAGTTGGTAAGCGTCTGCCTTCAGCTCAGGTCGTGATCCCAGGGTCCTGGGATCGAGCCCTGCTTTGGGCTCCCTTCTCTGTGGGAAGTCTGCTTCTCCCTCTCCCACTCCGCCTGCCTGTGTTCCCTCTCTCACTGTGTCTCTCTGTCAAATAAATAAATAAAATCTTTAAAAAAAATGGGAAAAAGGGGGTGCCTGGGTGGCTCAGTCAGTTAAGTGTCTGCCTTCAGCTAAGGTCATGATCCCAGAGTCCTGGGATCAAGTCCTACATCGGACTCTTTGCTCAGTAGGGAGCCTGTTTCTCCCTCTGACTGCCACTCTCTCTCTCTCTCTCTTTCTGGGAAATAAATAAAAATCTATTAAAAAATGAAATGAAAAATCTGGTACTGTAGTTCCTGCTTACGGTAAAAAACTACATACAGTAGTATCAATAAATTTTTAGTGGCTTTCTTTAGGAATACAGGGAAACTAAGCCTATTAGCAACTTTGTAGTCAACTGTGTGTGTGTGTGTGTGTGTGTGTGTGTTTTAAATTTGGACAACCTGCAACTCATTTAGACCTTTGACTTGAGTACTTTAACTTGTATTTTTATGTATATCTGGAGTTTCCCTCTATTTGAGAGGTTGAAGTTTTTTTATTTGGATTTTTTTAAGAGGGAACTTAGATTTTATTCTAAAATTAACGTAATAATTTTTACAAATGTTTTTGAGTACATATCTAAACAGATTTTTAATGTTGATTCTTTCCATTTACATTTGTGCTACCAAACTCTCTTCCATCCAACCATCTAGGTTGGTTATTTTAGCTGATATGGTTTCTAATTAAGTCTTTGTGGTTGAGAGAGCTCCTTGTGGCATGTCTGCTTTAGCATTTAATTGCTCCATGGAATCCAAATTAAATTCTGTAGTATTCCATTTTGGTCTGCTGATGAAGCAAAGATCTTTTCAGCATGTCCTGAGAAATGTGGTGCTTGTGACAGCTCAAAGGACTAGCATCACAATTTTGAAAAAGTTAGGACTTTTTGATTTCTAACTTGACTATCACTTGAAAATAAAGTTTAAAGTGTTATCACAAAGTTCAGTGAGAGAATGTCAGCCACATAATAGTCTCTCAATAGGTATTTGAAGAATAAATTAAAAGCAAAATTGTTGGCCTTGATACTATAGTGCACCAATTATTTTGTTTTAGAAAGAACAAAATCTTGGGTGTTTTTTGGTTGAATACAAAGGAAAAGTACCAGGAAGCAATTGTGATAATTATCTGTTAGGGGTAGTATAAGGTGTTTTTGCATTGGGGGTGAGAGGATGGATTAAGAAACTTATAAGGTCCCTTCCAATTCCACATTATCTTATTTGACAGTTTTTGTTCTTAAGTCAGTGGAGAAGATGGTAATTTACACAAATACTTGAGTGTGTTAGTTCTTTACTGCAAATAATTCATATAATCCTAAGGCAGAGAGTGAGATCTAATTACTGAGACTTTTAAGTGTTAGTCACATCACATATCTTTAGAATGCTGTCCAGAGTTCTATCTGCTTGTCACTTGATTTCTTGGTGCCCTGATTCAATTGTATAGAATCAGAAGAGAATTTAGAGTTCTGATGGTTAAGAATGAACAGAATTAGGCATTAGATTGTCTGCCTCTGAAAGGGTATATGCTGCTAGCATTAATTTATCATCAGGTACTTACTACCTGCTTAAGGTGATGTTGAAACATAGAGTCTAAACAGACAACATAAGAGTCATGGTTGCAAAGATAATCGCAGGTTTACATCTAGGGAGTTCCAGTAAAACAAATTCTTAAACAGTCCTAATAAGTCATTAAGAGTTTCTAAATTAGGAACTTAGGTCAATGGGAGAGAAGTGAACTTCGTTGTGATGGCGATTTCTTTATTAAAATGTTTCATTCTGGGGGCTTGGGTGGCTCAATTGGTTAATTTATGTACCTGTGCATATTGAGTGTAATATGCTTTATTTCATTCAGCTTGTATATCCTCAAAAAGAAGGTTCATTGATGAAAAATTTAAAAATAAAAAAATCACACGGGTGCCTGGGTGGCTCAGTCATTTAAGCATCTGCCTTCAGCTCAGGTCATGATCCCAAGGTTCTACGATTGAGCCCCATGTGTATGACTCCCTGCTCAGCAGGAGTCTGCTTCTCCCTCTCCCTCTGCTCCTCCCCCTGCTTGTGCTCTCTCTCTCAAATAAATAAAACCTTAAAAAAAGAAACGTTGAATTCTGTTCTTGTAAAATTCAAATGAAGAATTTGCTTCTGGCAGTGTGACCAATTAGCTAGCATGAGTAACTCCCCTACTGGAAAACAGTTAAAAACTTGGATAAAATATGACCAAATGAGCTTTATAAATGCATTCCTAAAATAACACAGAAAGAACCCAAAGAAGTTTAAAAAAAAGTTGAAGGCAGGAAATCTAGAATCATTCATCATAGCTTTCCCACTGAAAGTTTCTACTGAAGCCATGATTTACTGCTTTAACCACTGCGTGGAGATGCAGGAAAAGTCTAGCACCTCCCATGCCCCCATGCTCCCATGCACAAAGCTGACATCCCAGAGCTATACCATCAGGGTAATGAATTTATTGCACAGAAGAAAACAATGAAGAAGATTGCCTCCTCTGTTCTTAGTATTAATAGGTAGAAGTGATGCCAACCTTGAAAATTTATAACTAGGAACTAGTCTTTATTGGGTTTCATTTATGTATGTTTTTGATGTTGTGATAAAATTACTAATTTCATTAAATTTTGACCCTTGAGTATCGAGTCTTTTTAATATTCTGTCTGACAAAATGGAAAGTATACAGGAAGCACTCAGACTGCATTGCAAAGGGAAAACTTATTTAAGAAAAAGCACTTGTGTGATTATTTGAGTTGTAAACCAATCACCCTTTTACCCTGGAACACTTTTTTCTTGAAAAAATGACTAGCTGGTTATGCACACTTGGGTATTAATTTGACAAACATTTTCTTGAAACTAACAAAGTGAGCCTGCTAATTAAAGGTAGGTGACTAAAATTATTTGTTCCCAATGATAAAATTCAGGCTTTCAAGTGAAAATTAGAATTTTGAAAAGCTTGTTTTCTCCATGTTAAGCTTATAGTTTCCCAATGTCTAAAGATTTTTCTGATGGAATAGGTAGTGATATAAGCAAATATGGTTACTTTGGTTTTATATAATGGGCTGTATCAACATTTAAAATACCTGCAAAATTCAGAGAATTAGTATTTTCCAAAGACCAAAGTGTATGAGATTACAAAATCATGCATGAGTAAAGAACCCATTCAACATGCATGATAGAGGATTGGATCTTAATTTAACAGAGTTTGAAAAGTTTATTGATATGATTTCAAATTCTGCATTACTGTTAACCTTTAAGAAAGTACCACTTGTGGAGTTTTGATATAATATCAAAGGGAACCCCAAATTATCTGAAAACATCATTAAAATACTCCTGTCTTTTCCAACTGTATATCGGTATGAGGCTGGATTTTCTTCATAAACTTCAACTAAAATAACATCTCACACAGATTGAATATGAAAGTAGATATGAGAATCTAGCTATCAAATTGATCATTAGTGATATTTTAGAGAGATATAACCACATTAAAGAGATTTGTAAGAATATAAAGAGTAACAGTCTTATTAAATTGTTTTGGGGGCCCGGGTGGCTCAGTTGGTTGAGCCTCCGACTCCTGATTTTGGCTCAGATCATGATCTTGGGGTTGGGCTCTGTGCTCAGCAGGGAGTCTGCTTGAGATTCCCTCTCTCCATCTCCCTCTGCTTCTCCCCCCACTCTTGTGTGTGTATGCTCTCTCTCTCTAATAAATAAATAAATCTTTAAAAAATTGTTTTGCATAGAGAGTATACAGAAAGCAACAGGTTTGGATGCGTTCACTAATGAATTCTACCAAACATTTAAGGAAGTATATCACTTCTCTACAATCTCGTTTGGAGGTTAGAAGCGGAGGAAATACTTCTCAACTCATTCTGTGAAGCCAACATTACTCTATACCAAAATCAAACAAAGACATTATATGAAAAGAAAACTACAGACCAATACCTCTTAATGAGATAGATGTAAAAATTCTCAACAAATTATTAGCAAATTGAATCCAAAAAAATATAATTATATACCACAACTAAATGGATTTATCTCAGACATGCAAGTCTGGTTCAGTATTTGAAAATTAATTAATGTAATCCACCACTAAAACAGACAAATCACCTGACTATATCAATAGATGAAGAAAAAGCATTTGACAAAATTCAACATCCATTAATGATAAAAAATCTCAGACAACTGGGAATAGTGGAGAACTTCTTCATCTTAATAAAGAACATCTACAAAATCCCAACAGCTAACATCATACTTTATGTTGAGAAACTCAAAGCTTTCGCACTAAAGCTTTCCCACTACAAGTCAAGGATGCCTCTTTCACTACTTCTCTATAGTGTACTGGAAGTCCTTGCTGATGAAATAAGACAAGAAAAGGAAATAAAAAGTATACAGATTGGAATGTAAGATATGAAACTGTTTTTGTTCACAGAATACATGATCATCTGTGTAGAAAGCAAAAGAATTAACAAAAATCCTCCTGGAACTAATAAGTGATTATAGCAAGGCGATAGGATACAAGGTTTATATATAAAAGTCAGTTGCTTTCCTATAGATATATATATATGTAGATATATATATATAAACAGTGAACAAGTGGTATTTGAAATTAAAAACACAATTTCATTTACATTAGCACCCCCAAAAAACAAAATACTTAGGTATAGATTTAACAAAATATGTACAAGATGTATATGAAGAATACTACAAAATTCTGATGAGCAAAATCAAAGAACTAAGTAAATGGAGAGATTCCATGTTCATGGATAGGAAGACTATTGTCAAGATGTCCGTTCTTTCCAACTTGATCTGTGGATTAAATGCAGTCCCAATGAAAATACCAACAAGGTATTATGTGGATATCAACAACCTGATTCTAAAGTTTGTATGGAAACGCAAAACTCAGAATAGCCAACACAATATTGAAGGAGAAGAACAAATTTGGAGGACTGACACTACCTGAATTCAAGACTTACTATAAAGCTACAGTAATCAATACTGTGTAATACTGATGAAAGAAGAGACATCACTGAAACAGAATAGAGAGCCTAGATATGGACTTCCATAAATCTTTGACAAAGGAGCAAAGACAATACAATGAAGCAAAGATAGTCTTTTCAACATATGATTCTGGAACAACTGGGCAACTGTATGCAAAAAAAAAAAAAATGCATGTAGACTGACATTTTACACCCTTCACAAAAATTAACTCAAAATGGGTCAGTGACCCATTGTAAAATGTAAAATGCAAAATGTAAAATGCAAAACTGTAAAACTACTGGAAGATAACACAGGAGAAAACCTAGATGACGTTGGGTATGGTGTTTTATTTTTATTTTATTTTTTTAAGATTTTATTAATTTATTTGACAGAGAGAGAGACAGAAAGGGAACACAAGCAGGGGGAGTGGGAGAGGGAGAAGCAGGCTTTCCGTGGAGCAGGGAGCCTGATGCGAGGCTTGATCCCAGGACCCTGGGGTCACGACCTGAGCCGAAGGCAGACGCTTAATGATTAGCCACCAGCGCGCCCCTGGGTATGGTGTTTTAGATACAAAATGAAACATATGATCCATGAAATAAATAATGGATAATTTCATTAAAATTAAAAACTTGCTTTGTGAAAGACAATGTCGAGAAGAAAAGAAGCAACAGACAGGGAGAAAATACTTACAAAAGACATATCTAGTAAAGGAATGCTATCTGCAGTATATGAAGGACAATACAAGAGCAAACAAGCCAATTAAAAAAATGGGACAGAAACTTTAAGAAACACCTTGCCAGAGAAGATGTAGAGATGGCAAATAGACATATGAAAAGATGCTCCACATCATGTCATCAGGGAAAAGCAAATTAAAACAACAATGAGATACTGCTTCACACCTGTTGAATGGTGAAAATCTGGAACACTGTCAACATCCAATACTGGTGAGGGTGTGGAGCAACAGGAACTTTCATACACTGCGGTGGGAACGCAAAATGGTACAGTTACTTTGGAAGACAGTTTGGTGTTTTCTTACAAAACTAAACATACTGTTTTCATACAATCCAGCAGTCATACTACTTCGTATTTACCCAAACAAAATGTGTACCTTTGTCCACACAAAAACCTGCTCATGGATGTTTTATAGCAGCTTTATTCATAATTTCCAAAACTTGGAAGCAACTAAGGAGTCCTTCAGGAGATGAATGGTAAACTGTGGTACATTCAGACAACGGAATATTAATCAGTATAAAGAAGTGGCCTATCAAACCATGAAAAGACATGGGGAAACCTTAATGCTTATTATTAAATGAAAGAGGCCAACCTGAAAAGTTCACATAATTGTATGATTCTAACTATATGATGTCCTGGAAAATGCAAAGTTATGGAGATAATAGATGACATTTTTGTTGTTGCCAGGGTGGGGAGTAGGGAAGATGACTAGGTGGAGCATAGGGGATGTTTAGGGCAGTGAAACATTCTGTTTGGTATTATAATGATGGATATATGTCATTATACATTTGTTCAAACACATAGAATATACACCACCACAAGTGAACCCTAAGGTAAGCTATGGATTTTGGGTGATTATGATATGTCACTGTAGGTTCATCCTTGGTAAACAATGTTACCATACTGGTGAATCATGTTAAAGAATGGGATAGGCTCTTTATGTGTGGGTGCTTAGTTTGTATGGGAAATCTCTGGACCTCTCTTGATTTTGTTGTATACCTAAAACTGCTCTAAATAATAAAGTCTTTAAAAACATATATTTATTCTTTGTAGAAATATGTTTAACATATGAATTTTATGTTTGAATAAAATATTTTCTAAATTTCTTATATTTAATTTTTAATAAAGCAAATATTGATATATATAACCCACATAAACAAAGGCTCTTTGTAGTTCTCAAGGCATTTAAAAGGGCCTTGAGGTAAAAACATTTGGGAACTGTTGACCTAAACTCTCCAGTGAATGACAGAGATCAGCAGACTGGATTAAAAAATTTTCTGGCTATATGCTATTTACAAGAGACAGTCCTAAAATAAAAGATTATGTCAAAAGGAGGAAAAAGGAGCCTGTGAAAAAATCTGTAAGCAACTTCTCAATTCTTTCACTTATTTATTCTTTGATTTGTGTCCTTTAGAAAATGTTCCATGACCTCACATTTGAAATTTCTACTGTTCTGCTTGTCCTTATCACATAATAAATTTAATGATTTGGTGCTATAGGTGATTTTGCAGAAAAATCCTGTCATAAAAGTGGACAGCAGTGTATGGATACCAACTAAATACTTTTTAAGAACCTATGGAACACGTATGAAAATTGATCATGAATTAAGCCATAAAGCTTTCTTCAGTACATTCTGAAGGATTGACATTAAATAGGTCATACTCTGTGACCCCAAATCAATTAAATAGTAATCAGTTACGTAAAGATAAGTAGAAAAACCCCTTGAGAAAAGTTTATAAACATGAGTCGAAGAACCTGTAATGAAAAATTAGAAAATATTTAACTATAGAATAACAAAATAATTCATAATAAAATGTAAGATATGGTTAAAGTAGTACTTAGAGAAATATATAATCTTAAATGCTTAGATCAGAAAAAAAGAAATGCTCAGAATTCAGGAATTAAATTATACCTGAGGAAAGTAGGAGGAAGGAAATAGTAAAGATGAGCAGAAACTATTGAAATAGAAAACATTCACTAGAAAGGATTAGCAAAGCCAAAAGTTATTGATTTGGAAAGCCCAAGGAAATGGACAGTTTATAGCAGGAATTATCTAGAAACAAAAGAGAGAAGACACAAATTGTACTGGGAGTGAAGAAATAGAGAAAACTATAGATTTTGTAGCGATTAAGATAATAAAAAGATATTTTAAAAAGTTTTATGTCATTAAATTTGAAATCTTGGATGAAATACAAATTCCAAGGGGGAAAATATTTATGTAAACTGACTTTGGGAGACACTAAACACCTAAATACTTCTGTAGTCATTAAAGAAATTATATCTGTAATTAGAAAACTTTCCCAAAAGAAAATAGGGTCAGATTACTTTGGTTTTTTTCTAGGAATGTAGAGTTGCTTTAACTTTTAAATTACCACTTTAATAGAGTAAGGGTTTAAAAAAAATCTAAAATTATCCCAAAATATTTTTAAATGATAAAATTTAACATCTATTTGTAGAAATAAAATTAGAAATAAAATTAGAACTTCAAAGTAATAAGAGAAAGGAACTTCCTTAATTTTATAAAGAGTAATATATTTAAAAGAATGAAAAAAAACACTACAGTAAACATACTTCAGGATGAAAAATCAGAAGCATTCCCTTTTAAGGTCAAGAATAGTACAGGAATGGTCCTCTTTACAATACCAAGTGAGAATCATCCTGAAGGTTAAAAAAGAGGAAAGAAAAGTTAAAAATTGGAAAAATGAAATGAATAGCTAGTTTTGTAGATGACATGATTATACAGAACCCCCAGAATAAATAAATATTATTAAAATTAATACAAGGGTATTAGGTTTTTTGTATTAAAAAAATGTGTTTACAGGGGCACCTGGGTGGCTCCGTCAGTTAAGCATCTGCCTTCAGTTCAGGTCATGATCCCAGAGTCTTGGGATCGAGTCCTGCCTTGGGCTCCTTGTTCAGCTGTGAGCCTGCTTCTCCCTCTGCCTGCCGCTCCCCCTGCTTGTATGTGTGCATATTCTCTCTCTCTCTCTCTGGCAAATAAATGTAATCTTTTTAAAAAAATTTTAAAAATCTGTTTACAAATTCAGTTGCTAGAAACTTAATTCAAAAATATAATTTTAAAAAACAATTTAGATTAAGAGAAACACTGAAATACCTAGGAATAAATCTAGCTATATATATATGACTTATGTGAAGAAAATGATAAAATGTTGAGAGACATTAAAGATTTAAGTAGGCATATAGAGGGAAATGTCCTGTTTTAGAGTATGGAATCTAATATTGTAAAGATGTCAATACAACCAAATTGATTTGTAGATTTAATGCGATTCCAATTAAAATCTCAACTGGACATTTCACAGAACTTTGAAACTATTTGGAAAAGCAACAGGTCACAAATAACCAAAGATACTCCTGAATAAGAAAATAAGGAGAAGAATTAAATCTAAGATAAAACATGATAGTTGAGGCAATATTGCCTTGTTGTGAGGTTGGAACAATTGGCTGGTGGTACAGAATTAGAGAGCACAGAAACAGACCTGTATCTGCAAACCAGAGTTTTGGTAGAGTGGGCATTGCAGATAGAGGAGAGGAGGGATATATGTGGAGTATTTAATAAATAGTGCTATGACAGTTAATTACCCATAATTTTTTTAAAGAATGAAATTGGGTCCCTATCTGAAAAATTACACAAAAATTCACTATAGGTGGCAATGACTCTTAAATATGTAAAGCAGAGGTTTGCAAGTTTTTAGTTTAAAAGCAATGTGGGAGAGTAGTCTTAGGACCTCAAGATTAGGAAGATTTTCTGAAACAAAATGTAAAAGCACAAACCATAAAGTAAAAGGTTGACTTCACATTAAAATTAAGAAATTGGGCTCATTCAAAAGATTTCATAGAAAATACAAGCCAAAAATTGGAAGATGTTTGTAACACATATAAATAACAATGGATTTAGTACCAGAATGCATATATAATTTGTCAGTAATCAAAAGATAACTAGTTATCTTTTGTGCTAGTTATCACAAACTCAAAATGGATTAAGGACCTAAGTGTGAGACCTGAAACCATAAAAATTCTAGAGGAGAGCACAGGCAGTAATTTCTCTGACACTGGTTGTAGCAACATCTTTCTAGATATGTTTCCTGAGGCAAGCGAAACAAAAGCAAAAACAGTTAGGACTACATAAAAATAAAAAGCTTTGCATAGCAAAGGGAACAACCAGCAAAACTGAAAGACAGCCTACTGACTGGGAGAAGATATTTGCAAATGACATATCTGATAAAGGGTTAATATCCAAAGTTTATAAGGAACTTATAACAACTCAGTACACATACACAAAAATAATCCAATTAAAAATGGGCAGAAGAGGGTGGTGGGAGGGATGGGGCGGCTGGGTGATAGACATTGGGGAGGGTATGTGCTATGGTAAGCACTGTGAATTGTGCAAGACTGTTGAATCACAGACCTGTACCTCTGAAACAAATGATACATTGTATTGTTAAAAAAAAAAAAAAGATAGCAGGAAGGGCAAAATGAAGGGGAGGAAATCAGAGGGGGAGAAGACCCATGAGAGACTATGGACTCTGGGAAACAAATTGAGGATTCTAGAGGGGAGGGGGTGGGGGGATGGTTTAGCCCGGTGATGGGTATTAAAGAGGGCATGTATTGAATGGAGTACCGGGTGTTATATGCAAACAATAAATCATGGAACACTACATCAAAAACTAATGATGTAATGTATGGTGATTAACATAACATAGTAAAATAAAAAAAATGGGCAGAAGAAAAAGAAAATTTTTTTAAATGGGCAGAAGACATGAACAGACATTTCTTCAAAGAAGACATCCAGATGGCCAACAGACACATAAAAAGACTCTCAATATCACTCATCATCAGGGAAATGCAAATCAAAACCCCAGTGAGATTATCACCTCACACTGTCAGAATGGCTAAAATCAAAAACACAAGACACAAGTGTTGGTGCGGTTGTGTAGAATGGGGAACACTCTTGCACAGTTGGTAGGAGTGCAAACTGGTGCAGTCACTGTGGAAGACTGTGGAGGTTCCTCAAAAAATAAAAAATAGAACCACCCTATGATCTAGTAATTAGCACTACTGGTATTTACCCAAAGAATACAAAAACACTAATTCAAAGGGATATATGCACCCCTATGTTTATTGCAGCATTATTTACAATAGACAAGTTAATGGAAGCAGCCCAGGTGTCCATCAATAGATGAATGGATAAAGAAGAGGTGTTATATATATATTTGGAATGGAATATTAATCAGCCATAAGAAAGAGTGAAGTCTTGCCATTTACAACAACGTGGATGGATCTAGAGGGTATAATACTAAGCAAAATAAGCCAGTCTGAGAAAGACAAATACCATATGACTTCACTTATGAGGAATTTCAAAAACAAAACAAATGAACAGAGGAAAAAAGGAGACAAACCAAAAAACAGACTTTTTTTTAAAAAAAGATTTTATTTGTCTGAGAGAGAGAGCATGGGGGCAGGGGAAGAAGGAGAAGCAGGCTCCCTGCTCAGCAGGTAGCCCTCGAGAGGCTCAATCCCAGGACCCTGGGATCATGACCTGAGCCCAAGGCAGACACTTAACCTACTGAGCCACCCAGGTGCCCCGAAACAGACTCTTAACTATAAAGAACAAACAGATGGTTATCATAGGTGAGGCGGGCAGGGGGATAGGTGAAATAAATGAAGGGAATTAAGAGTACACTTAATCTTGATGAGCACTGAGTAATATATGAAACTGTTGAATCACTATATTGTATACCTGAGACTAATATAACACTGTATGTTAACTACACCAGAATTTTAAAAGACCCCCAAAACCAGAAGAACATAATATCAGAATAAATGCAAGTTTTTTAGTTTCATGAAAAAAAGAAAAGATAAATAAATAACCAGCAGTAGGAAAAACTACAAAAGATTTCACAAAAGAGGAAACACATGGCTAATAAACTATGAAAAGATAATCAATGCCATTAATAATCATGGAAGTGCAATTAAGATGTAATGAGTAATATTTAATAATCTCAGATTGGCAAAATGAAAAAGAAAATACTAAGTGTTGGTAAATGTGGAACAAGGGAAACACTTAGGGAGTGTAAATTAATATAGCTACTTCGGATTACAATTTAACATTTTCTGGTTAAATTGAACATATACATATCCTATGACTAACAATTCCCATTCTAGAAATATGTCCTAGGTAAATTATTATATATGTGTACAAGATATAGATATAAGAATATTAATACTAGCTTTGTTAATAATTCCAAATAGATAAACCTGCAAACAACTGTGTCTATTGACAGTTAAAATAGATAGGTAGATTGTAGCATTTTCATATAATGGAATACTAGGAGCAGTGAAATTTAATGAATTGCAGCTGTACCTATAAGTATAGATGAATATCAAGAACTCGATGTTGAACATAAGAAACAAGTCACAAAACTGTTAATGTTATTTCATTGTGCAAAGTTAAGAAACAGGTAAAACTAGACAATATATTCTTTTTTGACTTTTTATTGTGATAAAAATATAACAAAATTTACCATTTTAACCACTTTTAAGTGTACAGTTCGGTGACATTAAGTACACTCATAATGTTGTAACCTTCACACTATCTGTTTTAAGAAGGTTTTCATCATCCAAAATAGAAATTCTGTACCTATTAAACAATAACTCTCTGTGTTCCCTTCCCCCACACCTGGTAATCTCTGTTCTACTTTCTGTCTTTATAAATTTGCCTGTTCTTATAAGTGGAATCATATAATATCTGACCTTTTTTGTCTGGCTTATTTCATTTAGCATGATGTCCTGAAGTTTCACCCATGAATTTCATTCTGTCTGCCTGTCAGAATTTCATTCCCTTTAAGGCTAATACTCTGTTGTACAGATATGCCACATCTTGTTTATTCATTCATCAGCAACATGTTCTTTAGGGATGCTACATAAGTAGTATTCTTTTTTGGAAAAGAGAGAAGGAGTAATCCAAAATTCAGATGCTAGTCACTTCTGGAGGAGGGAAGGGGAAGGAGGCAATTCAGGAGGGGACATGAGGATTTTAAGGTACTGGTAGTGTTCTGTTTCTTTAGCTAGATGGTGGTATAGAATGTTCATTTTATTGGTCATTAAATAATATTTAAATGTTTTTTACTTTAATATGTATAATGTATTTCACAATTTTAAAAAATCAAGTGATAATGTTAAGTTTAATTTTCAGTGTTATAAAAGATTTAATAATTAAAGTATTAGTGCATGATAGGGGCGCCTGGGTGGCTCAGTCGTTAAGCGTCTGCCTTCGGCTCAGGTCATGATCCCAGGGTCCTGGGATCGAGTCCCACATCGGGCTCTCTGCTCAGCGGGAAGCCTGCTTCTCCCTCTCCCACTCCCCCTGCTTGTGTTCCCTCTCTCACTGTCTCTCTCTCTCTGTCAAATAAATAAATAAAATCTTAAAAAAAAAAAATTACTATAAAAAAAAAGTATTAGTGCATGACACAATCTTTTTAGAACATTTTGTGTAATAAAACTCTGAAAAATCATAAAATCTAAGTAGTGCGCCCCCACCCCCCTGGTCCTCATATTTGGAAGATAGAGTTCAATTTCTAGCTTGTGGTTTATTTTATGTGACATTTTAATAGGTAGAGGAAGTCAGTCAAAAAAAATTTTTTTTAAAGATTTTTATTTATTTGACAGAGAGCACAAGCAGGGGGAGCGGCAGGCAGAGGGAGAATCAGACTCCCTGTTGAGCAGGGAGCTTGATGCAGGGCTAGATCCCAGGACCCTGAGATCATGACGTGAGCCGAAGGCAGATGCTTAACCGAAGGCAGATGCTTAACCAACTGAGCCACCCAGGTACCCTGTCAGTCAAATATTTTAATCAGAGAGGCATTATATTAGTTGTATTTATTTTGGGATCTGTAATAAATGAAACGTCTTACTATGAGCTCTTCTGTAAGAGGACCCTAACTTGAATAATTTGAACAAGAGATATTCTCTTAACTTCTTATAATATGAAAAAAAAAAGAAAACCCCATTTAACTAAATTGCTTGCTACCATTATGTTTTATATCATGTAGTTAGTTTTGGTTGAGGAATGGGGAAGTGGCAACATTGGCTACATGCTTTTTTGGTAAAATCTGTAATGTTTAAAAATATTTATAAAGAAGCCCTGAATCTCACAAAAATGTATTTATTTATTTTATAATCGGTTCATTCTTTACTAATAAAGTGATTATAATTCTTTTCTCTTTTATGCTATACAGTGAAAACATTTATTCACTTATTGCTTGTATTGTTATCACCTGAATAGCAATGAGGGCACATTAAAGTGGAGAATTTTTTTAGGTCTGGTAAGAATGTAGGGGTCCCAGGCATGCATTTTAGTAACATAATTGCATTACTTTAAAGTAAACATCCTGGGGGCACCAGGGTGGCTCAGTCGGTTGGGTGACTGACTTCGGCTCTGGTCATGATCCCGGGGTCCTGGGATTGAGTCCCACGTCGGGCTCCTTGTTCAGCGGGAGCCTGCTTCACCCTCTCCTTCTGCCTGCCACTCCCCCACTGCTTGTACTCTCTCTCTCTCTGTCAAACAAATAAATAAAATCTTTAAAAAAAACCCTAAACATCCTCACTGAGTTATGCTTATTTTATTTATAATTTCAAGATTGGTGATCCTGGATGTACTATTTATAATATTAATGTAATAAACCAGGTTAAATGGTCAAATATTAACAATAATACTATTTATTAAAGACCTAGTATTTGCTAAAAACCCTACAAGATATTTCAGTATATCATTGCAAGAATTTCTCTAGGACATATTTCTAGGATGGAAGTTATTACTGAGTTGTTAGATAATGCATGTGTTCCACTTTACAAAGTAATGTCAACTTACTTTCAAAAGTGGCTGTATCGGGGCGCCTGGGTGGCTGAGTCGTTAAGCGGCTGCCTTCGGCTCAGGTCACGATCCCGGGGTCCTGGATTCAAGCCCCTCATCAGGCTCCCTGCTCTGCGGGAAGGCTGCTTCTCCCTCTCCCACTCCCCCTGCTTGTGTTCCCCCTCTCGCTATGTCTTTCTCTGTCAAATAAATAAATAAAATCTTAAAAAAAAAAAAAAGTGGCTGTATCTGTTGAAGCTCCCTCCTGCAGTGTAAGAGAGTTTGCATTGTCCCTCTTTTTTATCAACACTTGGTATTGTCCAAACTTTAAAAATATTTGCCAAGATGACATTATGAAAATGAGGCTCAGATACATGAAGAAATAGGCGAAAGATTAACTAGTGAATAAATGCTGGTGTGATGTTCAAATGCTGGTTTGCCTGATTACAACTAGAATAGGCTGGATTTCAAAGAAATGGAAATATATAGGCTAAGTTTTTTTTTTTAAGATTTTATTTATTTATTTATTTGAGAGAGAGCGAGCGTGTGCACACGCACCACTTGGGGGAGGGGCAGAGAGGGAACACTGGGCTCGAACCCAGGGTCCTAGGATCATGACCTAAGCCAAAAGCAGACAGAAGCTTAAATGACTGAGCCACCCAGATGCCCCAGCTAAATCTTTTTTATTACAGAAGAGTACTTAGGAAAAATGAGAGTGAGATTTCTTAAGTAAAATGATTATATTATGTAAGAACTTCCTTAGGGGAGGTATTTCTGAAAGTGTGATTTTTTATTAACTGGATTAGAATCACCTGGTAGTAGTGGTGTGGGTGTGGGTGGGGTGGGATGGGAGTAGAGAAGGGAGGTACTTATTATTTTTAGAAATGCAGCAGATTCCTGAGCCCATCTCTGGTTTTACTAATTTAAGATCTCTGGGGGTGGGATCCAGTTATCTAGATTGTCTAAAGCTCTCCTAGTTTTTTGTTTTTTAGTAAACACTAAAATTTAAGAACTTCACCTTTAGGAGTTTTGAAGTAATTCCTCAAATACTGTCAGATTCACATACAAACATGTATAAACATAGGCCCAGAGACAGAAACTTAGTCTTACATATATGTGAACGCTCACTTCTTTTTGACTTTTGTCATCTTTCTTTCTCTCAGAGTTCCTTTACTATTTTTTTTCTTATTTCTGTCCTCTTGTCTACCTTGCATATGACATGAAATAACATTAGGACTCTGGCAGCACTAAGAGTAATTCTCTCTAAGCTCTTTCTGCCTGGCTGGCCCCTACTCCTTTCTGGAAGGATAATAGGATGCAAAAGACATGTTCATCTCGAAACTGCAATCACTTACTTCATTCCTCTTTATAGAACTGTTGGTAGCAATGATATCAATTTTGGTTGGGTAAAGATTTAAACTCGGTTATAAAAAGTGAAGATTCATGGAGCTGGGGTTAGAGCTGTGAAAGATCCTTATATTTTTCTCATTACTGTTCTTTTTAACTATCTTTTCTATGATACAGCTAATTTTAAAGAGGAAAACAATATGTGAGCTTGGTGAAGACTTACTAGAAATACCATTCAGACTTTTCCCAGCACAGACTCTAGCGAGATCCTGTGTTAGTAATAGGAGTGGATATTGTAGACTCAAAAGAGCTCTGTTCTGTTCACCTGTCTAGACCTTACAAAGGGCTATTTTCATTGTTGCTGAGCAAGTAAATACTTAATTAAGTGGTACAGCTAATTAAGTTTAGAATTCAGTAGGCATTATTTTCTGTTGTTTCAGAGACGCTGATTTACCAAAAACTTAAAACTTGAGTTCAGCGAAAAACCTTTTCTACACAGTTTTTTTTAATTATGTTATGTTAGTCACCATACAGTACATCATTAGTTTTTGATGTCGTGTTCCATGATTCATTGTTTGTCTATACAGTTTTTATCTAAAAAATGAATTTGAAGGGGGGCCTGGGTGGCTCAGATGCTTAAGGTCTGCTTTCAGCTCAGGTCGTGGGAGCCCCACGTTGGGCTCCTAGCTCAGCAGGGAGTCTGCTTCTCCCTCTGCCTTTCTCCCCTGCTCATGCTCTCTCTGTTTGTCTGTCTGTCTCTCTCTCAAATGAATAAATAAAATCTTTAAAAAATAAAAATAAAAAATGAATTTGAATGTTAATCATCAAAACTCTAGATTTTGTAGGAATTATCCTTAAATTGGGCTTTCAAAATGATGCTCATTTCCAAGTTATCTTAATTTTTATAGTTTATTTGCTTATAAAATTAAATAATTATTACTAAAGGATCAGTGTCATACTTTGTGAAACCAATTTGTTTAACAAAATCTGAAAATATGTGGTTGTTTGTATGTCATGCTTCCAAAACAGAGGCTTTAAATCCTATATTTTAAGTTGTTAGCTATTCTAAAGGTACAATAAGAGATTATTGTTCATATCAGTGTAATAAATTGATACTACCTGATCATACTTTTTCATTTTGCACATTGTCAGAACCTTGGACCTTAATCTTATTCTTTGATTGACAGTAGCGACCAGGGAAAGAACACTTGTATTGTTTGGGATAGTCACATCTGTGACTGTTGATTCAGTTGAGGGTATTTGCATATTCTTAAGTATTTCTTCTGAGAGGGCTTAAATCCTTCTCAAGTGCTTGGTGCATTTTTGAAATTCATTCATAAGGTATCTACATGCACTAATAGTTCTGTATAATATTGCTGTGCATAATCTGACAGATAAGACCACATTTTAAAACAAGGTATTCTTTAGGGATGCTACATTACATTTTTACTTGTCCTGCTGGCAGAAATGTCAATTTTTTCTAAAAGGCTGGTTTATGTTTTGATTAAATTAGTGATCTTTATTTTAGGCAGGTTTGTCAATCATAAGACAAATAAAGTAAAGATTTATTAAATAATAATTTAAAGGTTAATGGTAGTTTTTCCTGCCTTGGTTGGAAAATTGAATAATTTTATAGAAATCCATTGTAGAGCTTAAATGGACTTCTGATTAGTCTCCTTATTTTATACAGAAGGTTAGTGAGGCTCAAGTTTACTTACTCAAGGTCACACAGCTTGAAAATTAGGCCTTATTTTAGATCTGAACTCCCAGACCAGTAGATCCTAAGGAATGCTGGTATATGACTTCTGGTTTACATCAGTGATGGCATATGACCTCTCATTTACATTATTTACAAATTATCTTCATCTAAAATGTCCCCTTGCCATTAGAACACATAGTCAGGGATTATGTCTTAATCATCATCATATCTCTCCTGAATCAACAATGTGTCTTATACATAGTTAATGCCTAAGCATTATTTTGCTGTTTTGTTTTCGTTGTTCTCCTAGGCTATTATTCTGTAAAGAATAATTTTGAAACGAGATAGCTTAGTATTAGAATGTTAAGTACCCTTGATAGCTAATAGGTTTCATTTTGTATTCATTTCTGATGAATTGGTAATAGCTGTGTGGAGGATTTTGAGACCTGCTGGAGTCAGTTGGCAGTGTCTGCCACAGACATAGCCTCAGAGAAACCAGCGGTTTCTTCCTTGATGAATGTGACCTGAGGGGAAGGAAAGAGAACTGTAGAGTGGAGTGATCAGAAAAGCCTCTGGGAAGAAATAAGGCTCAAATTAGAGGATAAATAGAACTTAGATCCTGTAGGTAAAAATGAGGTTAGAATGCCATAGAGGCTGGGAATTCCATAAAAAATTGGAAGCACTCAAAAAGGAGAAATATCATTAGGTTACATCAAATAGAACGAAAGGAAGGAAAACAGTTGTTGAGTACTTTTGATGCCTATCTCTGTGCTAGATCCTCTTTTTAGAGGAACTCTGGACACTTTCTGTCCTAGTTTGCATTCCTTGCTTTTTCTTTCCTGAGATATTTAGGGTTGTTTTAGTTTATCTTTATTTCTGCCTGGGCCAGCTCTCTCCAGTTTTTATCTGTCTTAATTTAAAGATATAAAAGTTATATTATAACTTCATCACAATTTTATTTCAATATTGTATTACAGGAATTCATTAGGGAAGGAAATTTCAACTGTTATTTAATCATATTATTAAGATGCTATTTTAAAATACTTGGCTGTAAAATAAATAACTCCAAAATTCCAAATTATTTTTTATCTTCCAGGAATCCCCTTCTGGTCGAAGGAAAGCTCTTGCTACTAGCAGCATCAACATGAAACAGTATGCAAGCCCTATGCCAACTCAGACTGATGTCAAGTTAAAATTCAAGCCATTGTCTAAAAAAGTTGTATCTGCCACTCTCCAGTTTTCATTATCTTGCATTTTCCTTCGGGAAGGGAAAGCCACGTAAGTTTCTTTTGTCAAGAAGACAAGCTGCTTCTGAGTGTATTTTAAAACTGTATGTCAACAGCTTTTGACTCAGTAGACTGGCAACAGTGGAGAATATCCTACTGCATACCAGTCATTCTTGCCATTCTTTGCTTCAGAGGGTGAATTAAATGAACTCCTTGTTATTTATAGTCTCTTGACTCTAGAGAATGAACAGTAATATAAAAGTGTCTATAGCAAGATCCAAATTTTAAATTGTATGTTATAGGGTATCATACATGTTTGTTTTATATTTCATTGTCTTCAGTGTAAGTAATTGTACTCTGAAGTACAGACAGTTAATTTGTAGAGCTGTTTGATGAAGCTGAGATATAAGAGTAACTCAAAATGAAAATTTTAGGATAAGAGGAATAAAAGAACTAAAGGAACTTTCCCCAATTCATGTTCTTTGGCCCAGCCTTCTAAAAACTGTAGAGCAAAGTACAATTTGCTATAATTATTCATTTCAAAAATCACTTCTTAAGCATTGAATAGGCATTGCACAAAGGTAGTTCCTGCACCAGTTTTGGTCTCCTAAGGGTAAAATTCTAAGGGTAAACACACCTGGAGCAGGAAAAAAAGTAATATGCCCTATGGTTGTTGCATACAGTCAAGTCAAGCATGAGTGCATGTTGTGGGTATAATGAAAGGGTTAGTGCCTGCTTGGAGAAGATCAGGAAGGCAAGAAATGGAAATTCTAAGCCTCGACTTAAAAGGTGAGAGGAAGAAGCTAGCTGTGAACATTTCAATCCAATCTAAATCATAGATGTAAATGTATTTGAGCCAGTGGAATGTGTTTACTGTAATTGACCATGTTCACTTAACTGATTAGACTGGCTTGTGTGCGTCAGTCAAAATGAGATATTTGGCACTCATCTACAGGACAGCAAACGACTTGATAGATAATGGTAAGCCTCATCTCTGGAAAGTTGGCTTTTGAGTGAGTGTAGTAACAGAGAGACAGTACAGAATGGGAGCAATCCGTCTTTCATCTCAGGACCTTAAATTTTAGTCTTGAATACTGAGAAATTAAAAATAAAGACCTTACCCTGAAGTTAAAGCCAAAATGAAAGGAAAGGAAACACAGGAAGAAGAGAGAAAACAAAATCAGAGAAGATCCTTTGTGGACTCCTTTCCACTGGGCAGTATCTGTAAGTGAATCAGCACCATCCACGGGAGAGTCTGGGTGAGAGGAATTCAGTTGAACTAAATGTCTCAATTCCAATGGAAAATTCTCTCAAAACACCCTAAACTCCCTCTCTACCTCCACACTCCTTGCTTCCTAACTTTGACAGAGAGAAATGTTCAAGGCTAAAATCCAAAATATGAGGAAATTAAAGAAGTAAAATTAAGCAAGTGAACATTTCAAGAATAATGTTGTATCTTGAAATTATCCCCCATTGGTAGGTGAGCAATTTGTAAGGCATTCCTATAAGGTAATACAACTTTTTTTGTTTATGCAGACTTTGTGTCACTACATTTATTTTTAAAAGGGGAAATGATTTGGTTAACTCTAAACATAAGAGAAAATGCAAAGAATTTAAAAAACCTGTTTAGTCTGCAAAGCTGTACTATATTTAGGAGATAAGTGAATATTAATGAACATTTCTTTACAAAAGAGTTTTCTTGTTGTTTTTTATTTTATTGTGGTAAGAACATGAGAAACACTATCTTAATTCGGCTTTCTGTATTTTAAGGAAGTATATCAGATTGAAATTTAGTTTGTATATAACATATTAGAAATGTGTTTTATTCACTGTAGTTTATTTGAAATTTAAGGTGAAAATAATAGATTGAGAAAACTTAAATTATTTGATGTTTAGAATACTTAAAATATATTTAAAATACTTCAAAATAAAAATTTTTTATATTTTATCAAATATATGGTATTTAACTTATAATCAACCCAGGTCATTTTTCATCTTGTAATTTTTAAAAATGCTAGACTTGGAGGTGTTTTTTTCTGTTGCAGTAGTTCCTTAACTTTTGGGGACTTATGGCCCCTTTGAGAAAAATGCACATTTAAACAAGATTTAAATATAATTTACAGGGGTTTACCATTTCTTTTTCTTCCTCGTCACCAAAATAAAAGGGTTCATGGATTTCAGATTAAGAATTTCTATTCTAATTTATTTTGAAAGTTTGAATATTTTAAAGTCTAGATCTCATTGATTTGCAAACTGTCTCACTGTTTTATGAAACACCACACTTTAATCCTATGAAGAAAATTTTAGTCTTCCAGAGATCTGCAGCACAGAGTTAAACTAACTCCTAACAAGTTAGTTTTTAATCCAGTTTGCTTTTTACAATTTAAATATAACCATTTAAAAATTAATGAATAGGAGTATTTAGATTTTTCAGTAGTCTTGGGCAGCTGTTTAAAAAGTCTCATTAACATATAGAAAGAAGGAATATATTATTATTTTCTTAAGCAGTCTTTTTTCAATGTCATTTCATGAGCTGTGTATTAAATTTTAAATCATTCATGTAGGGATGAAGACATGCAAAGTTTGGCTAGTTTGATGAGTATGAAGCAGGCTGACATTGGCAATTTAGATGACTTTGAAGAAGATAATGAAGAAGATGATGAGAACCGAGTGAACCAAGAGGAAAAGGCAGCAAAAATTACAGGTTGGTTTTATTAGCACTAAGCTAAAAGTTTATCTTTTTTTTTTTTTCAAAGTTGAAAACTCATTCTTGTTTTCCAGGAAGAAACAATGCCTCTCAAAAAATATCTTTCTTCCTTAAAGCCTTTCTAATATAATGTAATATACCATTTAGCTCTCTGAAAACTTTATGTGCTGATGGTCAGTAACAGATTTTCACAATTTAAAATCAAGTCCAAGCTTAGTCAAGAAAGTATAAAAGTTTACTGGAACTACTGATTATAGTATAAAGTAGTCTAAATATGTTCACAGTTCTGTCAATGTATGGATGAACCTTCTTATAAGTAAAGATCTGCCTTAAGGGTGTCAGGACAAGATGAATTGGCTATCTTCTTCTAGCTCATGTGCATTTATTCACATAAATTATGTGCACGTTCTTTTTTTTGAATTTGTGTATATCTTATGTATCCTTATATCTAGAAACTTCCATGCAGGTTTTCTTTATAGCTGGCTTGATCACATTATTAAGATGATAAGTGGTTAGAATCTTGTTGTATTAACTGGGCAATAAATATTTATTGATAATCTGACTATCGCACTTAAGGATTTGATGTTATACCTTTATTACTGGAGTGAAAATCAAGCACTGTGTACATCTTTCAGCTAATGAATTGTTCTAAATTTCTGTATTGCTATCCCTTGACTTCTGTCACGTACTTACCTCTTGGTGAATGTTTCCAAATTCATAAGGCACTTTGGCAGCCATCTCTCGGCACAGCCTCAACTATTACTATCATAATGGTGGCGGGGGAGATTTCCATTGATCACATGACCCATTTAACTCCTTAGCCAAGCACTTCCTTGACTTCTCAACTCCAGTGATGTTCACTTCCACTCCATTTCTAGAACTTTATTTCAAGGAATTGATCAGACTTGTATGCGAAGATGGATGTTTTGTCCTGTACAGATTTTGTCAGTTAGACAAACCATGAGAGACTATGGACTCTGAGAAACAAACTGAGGGTTCTAGAGAGGAGGGGGTGGAGGAATGGGTTAGCCTGGTGATGGGTATTAAAGAGGGCACATATTGAATGGAGCATTGGGTGTTATATGCAAACAATGAATTATGGAACACTACATCAAAAACTAATGATGTAATTTATGGTGATTAACATAACATAATAAAAAATAAATAAAATAAAAATAAAAGCATGACCACAAAAAAATTTGTAAATTAATACTTTCTAATTTATGATTGGCATTTTGATTTCTTATTTAACCCAAGGTTGTGTAGAAGAGTATGTTTTATCATGGGCTTTATTTATTTATAGTTTGTTTTTTGTTTAAATTTATTCAAATAAAATTCTGAAGACTTTCAAATTTCAATCTCAGATGAGTGAGGTTTTTTTTTCTTTGTAGTCTAGATATATGATCTATTTTTGTAAATTTTCCATAAGTATCTTTTTACATGTGTATTGTTTGATTCCGCATGTATTTATTAGACCAAACTTTAACTTTTTAGTCATTTATATTCTTATTCTTTTTTTTAAATTTTATTTTATTATGTTAATCACCATACATCACATCATTAGTTTTTGATGTAGTGTTCCATGATTCATTGTTGGCGTATAACACCCAGTGCTCCATTCAATACGTGCCCTTTTTAGTACCCATCACCAGGCTAACCCATTCCCCCTCCCCCTCCCCTCTAGAACCCTCAGTTTGTTTCTCAGTCCATAGTCTCTCATGGTTTGTTTTCCCCTCCGATTTCCCCCCTTCATTTTTTCCTTCCTACTATCTTCTTTTTTTTTACCATATAATGTATTATTTGTTTTAGAGGTACAGGTCCATGATTCAACGGTCTTACACAATTCACAGCACTCACCATAGTCCATACCCTTCACAATGTGTATCACCCAGCCACTCCATCCCTCCCTCCCCCACCACTCCAGCAACCCTCAGTTTGTTTCCTGAGATTAAGAATTCCTCATATCATATGAGATCATATGATACATGTCTTTCTCTGATTGACTTACTTGCTTAGCATAATACCCTCTAATTCCATCCATGTTGTTGCAAATGGCAAGATTTCGTTTTTTTTTGATGGCTGCATAATATTCCATTGTGTGTGTGTGTGTACACACATACACCACATCTTCTTTATCCATTCATCTGTTGATGGACACCTTGGCTCGAATTTCCATAGTTCGGCTATTGTGGACATTGCTGTTATAAACATTGGGGTGCACGTACCCCTTCGGATCACTACATTTATTCTTACTCTTTTTGTATAGCTCATCTGTGAGAGAGAATTTAAATGCTAAATTCTTTAGTGCATAAAAATTAATTTTCTAGTAGTTTCATTATGGCTTGTAATTTGATCAATTTGCCCCATTTAATGCCTCTTGCCCAGAAATTTTGCCTGATGCTAATATTTGTAAGTCATGCTTTTTTTATATTTGTATTATCCTGGTGTATTTATCACTTCCTTTTTATTTTACCGCATTAAGTACTTCTCTTATAAATAGTATTTGGTTTATCTGTCTTTATATTCTTTGCCCTTAGTACCTTAATAGTTACATTTTTTGATAACTGCATACTTAATTTCACTTACATTACTTTATTTATACTTTCATTTGAGAATTTTTGTATTATTTTTTTTCCATCCACCCCTTAAATTTTGCCATTCTCAAATGTTCTTTATTTAAGCATTTTCTAATAGAGTAATTTGGAAGTTATACATTCTGTTTTCATTTTAGTATACTATCCTCTAAGATGAACAAGCCAGATGAATAAATAAATGAACCTATATTTCTCTACTAACATTAAAAATAAAACAGGGGTACCTGGCTGGCTCATTTAGTAGAGCGTGTTACTCTTGATCTCGGGGTTATGAGTTAGAGCCCCATGTTGCATGTAGAGATTACTTAAAAATAAAGCCTTTAAAAAATAAATAAATGAATGAAACAGAATGTGTTGACTTACCTCATGCAAGATGAGAGATTCAATATTATTTTCTCCTTATTTAAACCCCTCCCTCGGGGCACCTGGGTGGCTCAGTCATTCAGTGACTGCCTTCGGCTCAGGTCATGATCCCAGGGTCCTGGGATCGAGCCCTGCGTTGGGCTCCCTGCTCCACGGGAAGCCTGCTTCTCCCTCTCCCACTTCCCCTGCTTGTGTTCCTGCTCTCACTATCTCTCTTTCTGTCAAATAAATAAATAAAATCTTAAAAAAATTAAAAATAAAATAAAGTAAAATAAAATAAAAATAAACCCCTCCCTCTAGCCTTTCTTGGCTATTATTTTTATTTCAATAATATTTTGGGATTTTTTTCAGTAATATATGCAGACATCTGTATTATGTTTATAACTGATGTCAGCAACAACTATAAAGTACTTTTTAAAAATGCCATGTCTCACCTGTCTTTGAGTTCTTTGTTTTATTTGGCTAGCTGAAGTACTTCAGGAAGGATAAGTTAGTAACCTTCCTCTACCACCACCAGTGACTTTTTACCTATGTTTCAAATTTTAATTTTATTGACACACACTCTCAGAAACCTTTCATGCCCACTTAAGCTTGACCATTCCAAACCCTGTGCCACTATTGTACTATTTACAAATGCAGGCATTTTCTTACAGCATGAGTGTTTATAACTGCAGAGGGATATATTTTGATCTTTTAGTTGGAGAATATGGTTTGTTCTTTGTAGGCTTTTTGTTAAAACTAAATCTCAATTAGACACTAGTATCATAAGTAGGAATTTTAAAAACCCACTTATTTTCATAGCTGTTTTGAGCAGTGTTGTACTGTTTTGATCACAGCCATGGGAAAAAAAAAAGGTGATCACAATATGTCAGAAGCTTTATGCTGGTATTGAAAGGAAAAGAAAGGGCATTATTTTTGATAGATATAATGAAAATATTCAGTAATAATTAAATTTTATAACTAAACCCTCATCTTCATCTGTTTGGGCTGCTACAACAGAATACCATAGATGGGTACCTTATAAACAAGAGAAATTTATTTCTCACAGTTCTGGAGGCTGTAAGTCTGTGATCAAGGTGCCATCACAGTTGGATGAGGGCCCTCTTCTGGGTCACAGACTTCTCATTGTATTCCTCACGTGATGGAAGGGGGCAAGGGATCTCTTTGGGGCCCCTTTTAGAAGGGCATTAATCTTATTCATGAGGGCTCTGTCCTCATGACCTAATCCTCTCCCAAAGGCCCCACCTCCTAATACCATCACACTGGGAATTAAGATTTCAACATATGAATTTTGGGGGGACACAAATATTTCAACCATAGTAACCTTTATTGCCTAAATCATACATGTACACCTTATTTTCTAAAATTCTTATAGGATGAATAACTTTCTTTTAGATAGCCTAAAATTCTCTGACCATAATCAAAGAAGTTGTTTTAATGCAACTTGTGATGATGCAAGATTTCTTTGGAATTTTACTATTTTGTGTTATTATTTATTTATGTATTTCTTTTCCCCATTTTCTGAAATTCCTTCAAGGTATAGACTATGTTCTAATCATTTTTTCATCACTAGCTTCTGGCACATTGTCTGGAACATATTGAGAATTAAAGATGTGTTAACTGAAAGGCCATAAATCAATGAAGGGACTTCCATCTTCTGTTATAGCCCATGCTGATCACTCTGGCTTATTATCTTGTTCCATTTATTTGACCTTTACTCATTTATTCAGGGTAGAGTGGTCCCATTTTATGGAAGGCATGTGATCTGGAGGAGACATAATTCAAACCTTAAATAATTCAACCTAGTTTTCCAAAAGTAATGAATGCAAAATGTGTGTTGAGGGAGCAGGGTAGGTGGGGCCAGTGGTGATTAGATGCATGCTCTTAAGTTAATCCACAGTCATTGTAGCATATTTTTGCTTTGATGTTACTTTTTTTCTCTATTATATTTGCAGCATACAGTCACTTAAATTAATAGCACCAACTGCATGTTATGGCAGTTGTTTGGCTTCCTTAGTTGCATTTTTTAGCACATGTAAATTCCATTCCAAACTTATTATCTTTCAGGAATTTTTTTTAGCACCAACACTACCACTCTAAAAATGTTTTGGTAAAGTAGTTTTAAGATAGTTAAAAATATATTAAAATTCAACAACAGTAATGTTAAAGCAATAGGTTAAGACTAAATAAAATGAATGCATTTTATAAACATGGTACAAATAAAGTATGGTGGGTATTTTTATTTACCAGTTAAAGTGGCAGTAATTTAAATACAGCTTATATTTGCTCTTCCTTGCAGTTTTGAAATTGCTGACAGGATGTTTATGGAGGAAGGAATCATTATTTTAAATTTTGCCTCTATTATATCTTTATACTGCAATGTAAATGCATAAAATGCAATCACATATCAATAAAAATTATATGGGTATACTATTTCCTCAACTAAACTGCAAACTTCTTGGGGGAACAGACTGTTACAATTATTTTGTGATACCTTAGATTGATACCTAGAAGCTATTCATTTAGTCAGTGATTTCTTATGGAATATTGCTGTTAGAGCAATAGTAATTAACAAATATTATCTTCTGGGGCGCCTGGGTGGCTCAGTTGGTTAAGCAACTGCCTTCGGCTCAGGTCATGATCCTGGAGTCCCTGGATCGAGTCCCGCATCAGGCTCCCTGCTCGGCAGGGAGTCTGCTTCTCCCTCTGACCCTCCCCCCTCTCATGTGCTCTCTCTCTTTCTCTCTCTCCCCTTCTCTCTGTCTCAAATAAATAAATAAAATCTTTAAAAAAAAACAAATATTATCTTCTGATATTACAGTCTTTGCTATAAGGTAAATATAAATTCATGATATCTGTACTTGGATTGATCAAAAATCCCTACCCTGTTCTGTCTGAGACAAAATTCGCTGTTAACTGGAAACATATCTTGGAACTGGATCTTAAACAGAAACCTTTTATTGATACTGTTATGTATAGGTGCATTCTACTAAGAGGTGTAGCACCAGTAAATGGGCAAGGAAATTTTGAATTACAATTAGAAGAATCACTGAAATATAGCGGGAATAATAGACCTTGGAGATGGAGAAACAAAGCCTATTAATGGGAAAGTTTATTATAGCCAGTATTAGAAAACATATATGGTTTTAAAACAATCAGCAACCTCAGAATGTGTGAACCACTATATGGCAGTATGACCATCTTTGGGATTCCTGTTGAATTTCTGAATATATATCAACAAGAAGAGAAAAAGATTCCTCCATAAATAACAATGTCCTGTTGAATACAGCTCAGAAAGTCAGGTTCAGCTGAAGCAGTTTATAGCAAAGCATCATTGGAGAAACGCAGACATTATGAAATACCAGAAAGATACCAGGATACTTAAAGCTGTTGCAAAGATAACCAAGGATTCTACTTAGGGTCAACCAGACATTTAGACTTATGTGACCTACTCAGGTCACATAAGCCAAACTAAGCATTAGATTCACTTAGATGGATATTGGAAACACAGAAACACAGCAGCATGCCAGCAGAGCATTCTTTTTTCCCTGGAGTCCTCACAGCATCCCAGGTGCTATTTTTTGACCTCTATCTCCACATAACAGCTTGGTTTCAAGGACGCGAGATCCACATAGGTAGAAAGAAGCAGGAGTTTCCTAGGTTTAGAATCCATGCTGCCCAAAAGCTGATATCTTTTGAAACAGTTTAACAAGTATAGTTTCCAGGGTCTCTGTAGTGGAAATGCCTAGTTATAAGAGTCCACAATCAGAAAAGCCCAAAACTGTGGCCTTCCATCAGATACATAGTCCATCCAGATGCGGTTTACAAATTAAGATTCTTTTTTTTTTTGGATGAGTACAGTATACTTTATTGATGGTACATGACAAGGTAGGGCTCCCCAAGCACCTCCCCCTTCTTCAGGGGGTCTGGGATGGAAACGGTGGAGGTCGGGAGATTCTCAGTGTTTTGGGGGATAAGTTGGGTCAGGGACTCCCCAGCAACTGAGGGCCTCTCTCTTCCTCTTGCTCTCGCTGGGGCTGGTGGTCCAGGGGGCTCTTACTCCTTGGAGGCCATGTGGACCATAAGGTCCACCACCCGGTTGCTGTAGCCAAATTCATTGTCATACCAGGAAATGAGCTTGACAAAGTGGTCATTGAGAGCAATGCCAGCCCTGGCATCGAAGGTGGAGGAGTGGGTGTCACTGTTAAAAGTCGCAGGAGACAACCTGGTCCTCAGTGTACCCCAGGATCCCCTTGAGGGGGCCCTCTGATGCCTGCTTCACCACCTTCTTGATGTCATTGTATTTGGCCGCTTTCTCCAGGCAGCAGGTCAAATCCACGATGGACACGACACGTTGGAGGTGGGGACACAGAAGGCCATGCCAGTGAGCTTCCCATTCAGCTCAGGGATGACCTTGCCCACAGCTTTGGCAGTGCCAGTGGAAGCAGGGATGATGTTCTGGGCAGCCCCTCGGCCATCGTGCCACAGCTTCCCAGAGGGGCCATCCACGGTCTTCTGGGTGGCAGTGATGGCATGGATGGTGGTCATGAGTCCCTCCACAATGCTGAAGTTGTCATGGATGACCTTGGCCAGAGGAGCCAAGCAGTTGGTGCAGGAGTCATTGCTGACAATCTTGAGAGAGTTGTCATACTTCTCATGGTTTACACTCATCACAAACATGGAGGCATCAGCAGAAGAAGCAGAGATGATGACCCTCTTGGCCCCGCCCTTCAAGTGAGCCCCAGCCTTCTCCATGGTGGTGAAGACCCCAGTGGACTGCACAACATAACTCAGCACCAGCATCACCCCATTTGATGTTGGTGGGATCTCGCTCCTGGAAGATGGAGATGGACTTTCCATTGATGACAAGCTTCCTGTTCTCAGCCTTGACTATGCTGTGGAATTTGCCATGGGTGGAATCGTACTGGAACATGTAGACCATGTAGTTGAGGTCAGTGAAGGGGTCATTGATGGCGACAATATCCACTTTGCCAGAGTTAAAAGCAGCCCTGGTGACCAAGCGCCCAAGACGACCAAATCCGTTCACTCCAACCTTCACCATTGTGTCTCGGGGACGTGGCTGGTACTGCACCAGAAGATGCGGCTGTCTGTCGAACAGGGAGGAGCAGAGAGCCAAGATTCATTTTTACCATAAGCACTATTGTCTGGTGTTTATTAATCCCTTTCCTATAGTTTATAAAGTTAATTTGGGAGGAGGAAGAGTGACATATTGGCTAACTTCAGAGAATATAATCGTAAGCATAGATGGTAGTAGAGGAAATAACAGTTCATATGTGAAGAGCTAAAGTTGAGTATGAGATGCCTTAGCCCTCTGACATTACATGTCCTGCTTACTAGGACTATGAATGGGGAAAAATAGGTCTTCTCTCAGAATGAACTTGGGACTCTGGTCAGAGAATAATACATCTATTAATTTGCTTCTGGTTTTTACCTGGCCATTTACTCTCCAGTACCTAGGATACTAATGAACAAAATCATAGGTTTGCTGTGGGCTATGTAAAATAATAGAATAAAAATGGCCACCTATTTTGGGAATTCTTTGCAAAGGATAAGAATTTCTGGAATACTGCATCTATTACTTAGCTATTAAGGTTGGAAAACAGAGTAAAATCAGAGAGCTGGGGACATTTATGATCCCTTGATCTAAAAAGTTGATAAGGTGGGCGCCTGGGTGGCTCAGATGGTTAAGCGTCTGCCTTCGGCTCAGGTCATGATCCCAGGGTCCTGGGATCGAGTCCCGCATCGGGCTCCCTGCTCCTTGGGAGCCTGCTTCTCCCTCTGCTTCTCTCTCTCTCTCTGTCTCTCATGAATAAATAAATAAATCTTAAAAAAAAAGATTTTAAAAAGTTGATAAGGTTTCACAACTATCTCCTCTTTAAAGGAATCTGAGACCCTAGACAGAGAGACCGAAGACAGTAAGAATATCTCCTCCTAGTGTTTAGAATTCAGATATGTAGCCCCCTTCCTGGCCAGACAGCGGGCAAGACGGCTGGGTGTGCAGCGTCTTGGAATCTGCGAGCAAGCGAGTAGATACTATGCGCCCCTAGGGACTCTGGCCCACCCCATGGCGGATTCCGAGCGCCTCTCGGCCCCCGGCTGCTGGGCCGCCTGCACCAACTTTTCACGCACCCGAAAGGGAATTCTCCTGTTTGCTGAGATTATATTGTGCCTGGTGATTCTGATCTGCTTCAGTGCCTCCACACCAGGATACTCCTCCCTGTCGGTGGTCGAGATGATCCTTGCTGCTATCTTCTTTGTCATCTACATGTGCAACCTGCACACCAAGATACAGTTCATCAACTGGCCTTGGAGTGATTTCTTCCGAACCCTCATAGCAGCCATCCTCTACCTGATCACCTCCATTGTTGTCCTTGTTGAGGGAGGAAACCACTCCAAAATCATCGCAGGGGTACTGGGCCTACTTGCTACAAGCCTCTTTGGCTATGATGCCTACATCACCTTCCCCTTGAGGCAGCAAAGACATACAGCAGCCCCTACTGACCCTGCAGATGGCCCGGTGTAGGTGAACTCCCTTCATTTCTCTCCAAATCCTGCAAATAACACTTCCTTCGGAATAACTCCTCCCTGCCCTTATAACACTCCCAGCCAACTCCCAGCCTCTTATTGAAGTACAAGTGCCTTTATTGGGAGAATCTATCTTCCTACCTGCCAGTCCCTCCTGGGTGTGGCCATCTTTATGGGTGTGCCTCTGTCCCCCTTCTGCAGTACCCAAAAGGAGACACCTGTTGTGCCTGGACTATGCACCCACTTAAGCCACAGAATGAGAGGAGGAGGAAACCTCAGATTTCAGATTCTAGGACCCAGGTTCTGACCCACACCAAGTAAACTCCTCAGTGTTGGGGGTGGTTCTGTGGAGGGATAAATAAACAGATGGTTAGAACATAAAAAAAAAAAAGAATTCAAATATGTAAACTCAGAGACCAGAAGTGGCAGAAGATACAGATTACAAATTCACCCTCCTTTTTGTGTCACTCTTAAACCTTAATTAATGTTGCTTTGTTTGTACTAATGACAACTGAACATTCTTTAGGCCTCTCTGCCTCCCTAGGCAGGTACCCCAATAGGGTTGGGGTACCTGCCCCAATAGGGTTGGGGTACCTGCCTGGCTCAGTCAGTAGAGCATGCAACTCTTAATCTTGGGGTTGTAAATTCAAGCCCCATGTTGGGGCTTTCTTTCAGGATATACAAACAATTTAAGGTTGATCATAGACCTTCTGGGGAGAAAAAAAGAAAAAAAAGAACAATGTATTTGTGACCTGAGGGCAGGCAGAGGGTTCATACATAAGACATAGGTGAGTAAACATGAAAGAAAATTTTGATAAACTTCATCAAAATTAAAAACTTATGCTCATCAAAATAGATAATTGAGGAAATATATAGGTAAGTTATAGGCTAGAAGAAAATATTCACCAAGTAGATATCTGACACGTCTTTCATTCAGAATAGATTTTTTTAAATGTCTGACATCTCAATAGTGAAAGCACAACCCTATTTAAAAAAATTTTTTTTAAGATTTTATTTTAAGTAATCTCTACACCCAACATGGGGCTTGCATTTACAACCCCAAGATTAAGAGTTGCATGCTCTACTGACTGAGCCAGGCAGGTACACCAACCCTATTTTTTAAGAAAATGGGCAAGAAATTGAATATGTGGTCCCCAAAGAAAGCTATATCACTGGCCAATAACCACATGAAAATGTTCTCAGCATCACTTGTGATTAGGGAAAAGCAGATTAAAATCACAATGAGATTATAATTCCACACCCATTAGAATGGTTATAGTTTAAGACTGGCAATACTAAATATTGGCAAGTGCACTACCTGGAACTCTCATCCATTATTGGTAGAGTGTATAATGAATGGTACAATCACTTGGGGAATTTCTTATAACACTAAACATATACTACCTCTGACCCAGCAATACTACTTCTTAATATTTATCCAAAAGAAATGAAAACACATGTCCACAAAAAGATTTGTACAAAAATACTCATAGCATTTTTCTTCATAATAGCCCTAAACTGCAAACAGCTTCAGTATACATCAATAGGGCAGTGGCTAAATAAACTGTGGTACAGTTGACCCTTGAACAACATGGGGGTGGGGGGTGTCAACTCCTGGGATAGTCGAAAATCCATTTGTAACTTTTGACTCCCCATAAACTTAACTACTAATAGTCTACTGTTAACCAAAGGCCTTACTGATAACATAAACAGTCGATTAACACTTGTTTTATGTGTATTATATACTGTATTCTTATAATAAAGTAAGCTAGAAAAAAGAAAATATTAGGAAAGTCATAAGGAAAATGCATTTATTTATAGGACTGTACTGTATGTATTGAAAAAAATCTAGTGTAAGTGGACCTGCACAGTTCAAACTCATGTTGCTCAAGGGTCAGCTATATATTCATGGATGGAATGCCCTTCAATAAAAATGAACAGTTGTTATGTTCAACATCATGGATGTATTTCAAAACCATTATGCTAAATGCAAGAAGTCCATTTATGTGAAATTCTAGAAGAGGCAAAACCAATCTTGTGTGATGGTGATAACCTGTGGGTTTGGGGATTGATTGAAAAGAGGCATGAGAAAACTCAAGGGAGTGATGCAAATGTTCTGGATCTTGGGTTACATGGGTGTATATATTTATCAAAATGCATTGAATTATACAATTTAAGGTTTGTGCCTTTCACATATGGGTATATGTAAAATATTGGAAGGTAATGTAAAAATTACAGTAAGTATGTTAGATCAGTAAGAAAATAAATGCTTTCCAACTTTCTGATTTATTGATCGGTGTGGTAGCTAGTCTCCAAAGATTGTCTCCCAATGAACCATGCTTCCTATTATTCATTCCCTTTGGTAGTCCTCTCTTACATCTGGGCTAGCCCTGTGAATTACTTTTAACTATAGAATTGGGTGTGGGAGTGACACTTTGTAACTTCTGAAGCTAAGTCATCAAGTTCCTCTTATCATCTACCTGGCCCTCTTATACAGCATGCTCAGGGGAAAGCCAGCTGCCATGTAAAAAAGTCCAGTCACCCTGAGATTGCTATGCTGAGAGGAACTCCAAACTAGCTAGGTGGACTGGACACTTTGGGAGAGAGTTATGTCTGGCCAACCTCCAATTGTTCTTGTTTTCTCAACTGAAATACCAGACATGCAAGTGAAGAAGCCATTTTGGATGTCCAGCCCAGTTCAAGCGCTCAAATGACTTCAGCCCCAGCCACCATCTAACTGTAATGAACCACCCTGCTGAGTCCAGTCAACCCACAGAAGTGTGAGAGATAGTAATTTGTTGTTTTAAGCCACCAAAGTTTGGGGAGATGGCTTAAACACTTCCATAGGTAAATGAAATATGGATAGATATATGTATAGATACATAGAAAGACATATAGATAAAACACATAGAGTAAAAATACTATTTCTATAATTAACAAATATAGATATTTCTGCCTCTACAAATACACTGCCAATTATTATGACTCATTCAGTTCATTCATTCATTCATTTACAACATGCGTTAAGTCCCACCCATGCTAAAAACTGCTGTTTCAGAGATGAAAGATGAACATAACATAGATATACAGCTACTTAATTCCATTTTTTGTATAAGTGTGTGAGAGGAATGTCTCAGGTCATTAGGGTGAAAATACCCAGTAGTCAAGCTACATATCTGAGGATTATCTGCATTTCTGTATTAGGTTAAGCCAGAAGAGTAGATGAATTCTTCCAGGAAGAGCAAATTTAGGACTTATGATGGAGTTCTAGGGAATGTTAATATTTAAGAGGTAGAGGGATGAATAGTTATCATGAAATGAGACCAAGACAGATCTATCAAAGAGATAGGAGAACCAGGCGGTACTATTGTCCTGGAAGGGGCAAAAGAATTTCAAGGAAGGAAGGGCTAATTACATTTATTAATACAGAGGTCAAGTATGGTAAGAGCTGAAAGGTATCTAGTATACTTGCCATCTAGACTATACAATGGTGACCTCAGTGAGAGCAGTTTTGGTAAGGGGACTTTATAAAGGTGGAAATAAAAACAGTGCAATGAGTTGAAGGATAAATGGTAGGTGAGAAATTGTGGACTACTATGTTTTAAAGTTGTTTTCTTGTGAGGATTAAGAGAGTCTGTGGCCAAACTAGAAAGGGCTGATGGTTGAGAGACTTTTTTAAAAAAATTGGGAGCAACTTGATCATATTAATAAGCCACTAAGGTTTACTAATTATTAAGAGGGAGGTGTCGAGTTCCTGGGAACAGAGTACTCAATGTCTACTTTTCTTCTTCAAGTAGCCCCTCCTTTCCCCATTGTGATGTACCATGGGATTAAAAATCATGTTATTAAATCCATTAGTTGTATCCATAAATCAAATATTTATGGACCTGAGCCTGTGAGAAAAGTGACATCTTTTGAACCTTGATCTCTGCCAGGAAGTTGAAAGGTTACTATCTTAGACCATCTTAAAATGAGATAGACCTGTAATGAATCTTGTTATGCTTTAGAGAGAACAATGAAGGATGCTGCAAGATTTGCAGATATGTTCTAGCTCTAGGCAGTTTATTTTTTTCCTCTTTTAACTCAGCTACAGACTTTCTCAAAAGGAAAACATCACCTACTCTTTTTTTTCAGAGCAGATTTTTTATTGTTATGTTAATCACCATACAATTGCATCATTAGTTCTTGATGTAGTGTTCCATGATTCATTGTGCATAACACCCAGGACTCCACGCAGAATGTGCCCTCTTTAATACCCATCACCAGGCTAACCCATCCCCCCACCCCCCTCCCCTCTAGAACCCTCAGTTTGTTTTTCAGAGTCCATCGTCTCTCATGGTTCGTCTCCCCCTCCGACTTACTCCCCTTCATTCTTCCCCTTCTGCTATCTTTTTCTTTTTTCTTAACATATGTTGCATTATTTGTTTCAGAAGTACAGATCTGTGATTCAACAGACTTGCACAATTCACAGCACTCACCATAGCACATACCTACCCAATGTCTATCACCCAGCCACCCCATCCCTCCCAGCCCCCTACCACTCCAGCAACACTCAGTTTGTTTCCTAAGATTAAGAATTCCTCATATCAGTGAGGTCATATGATACATGTCTTTCTCTGACTTATTTCACTCAGCATAACACCCTCCAGTTCCATCCACGTCGTTGCAAATGGCAAGATCTCATTCCTTTTGATGGTTGCATAATATTCCATTGTGTATATATACCACCTCTTCTTTATCCATTCATCTGTCGATGGACATCTTGGCTCTTTCCACAGTTTGGCTATTGTGGACATTGCTGCTATAAACATTGGGGTGCACGTACCCCTTCGGGTCCCTACATTTGTATCTTTGTGGTAAATACCCAGTAGTGCAATGGCTGGATCGTATGGTACCTCTATTTTCAACTGTTTGAGGAACCTCCATACTGTTTTCCAGAGTGGCTGCACCAGCTTGCATTCCCACCAACAGTGTAGGAGGGTTCCCCTTTCTCCACATCCCTGCCAACATCTGTCGTTTCCTGACTTGTTAATTTTAGCCATTCTGACTGGTGTGAGGTGGTATCTCATTGAGGTTTTGATTTGGATTTCCCTGATGCCGAGCGATGTTGAGCACTTTTTCATGTGTCTGTTGGCCATTTGGATGTCTTCTTTGGAAAAATGTCTGTTCCTGTCTTCTGCCCATTTCTTGATTGGATTCTTTGTTCTTTGGGTGTTGAGTTTGATAAGTTCTTTATAGATTTTGGATACTAGCCCTTTATCTGATCTGTCATTTGCAAATATTTTCTCCCATTCTGTCGGTTGTCTTTTGGTTTTATGGAGTGTTTCTTTTGCTGTGCAAAAGCTTTTTATCTTGATGAAATCCCAATAGTTCATTTTTGCCCTTGCTTCCCTTGCCTTTGGCGATGTTTCTAGGAAGAAGTTGCTGCGGCTGAGGTCGAAGAGGTTGCTGCCTGTGTTCTTCTTTAGGATTTTGATGGACTCCTGTCTCACGTTTAGGTCTTTCATCCATTTGGAGTCTATTTTTGTGTGTGGTGTAAGGAAATGGTCCAGCTTCATTCTTCTGCATGTGGCTGTCCAATTTTCCCAACACCATTTGTTGAAGAGACTGTCTTTTTTCCATTGGACATTATTTCCTGCTTTGTCAAAGATTGTTGACCATAGAGTTGAGGGTTCATTTCTGGGCTCTCGATTCTGTTCCATTGATCTATGTGTCTGTTTTTGTGCCAGTACCATACTGTCTTGATGATGACAGCTTTGTAATAGAGCTGGAAGTCCGGAATTGTGATGCCGCCAGCTTTGCTTTTCTTTTTCAACAGTGCTCTGGCTATTCAGGGTCTCTTCTGGTTCCATACAAATTTTAGGATTATTTGTTCCATTTCTTTGAAAAAAATGGATGGTATTTTGATGGGGATTGCATTGAATGTGTAGATTGCTCTAGGTAGCATTGACATCTTCACAATGTTTGTTCTTCCAATCCATGAGCATGGAACGTTTTTCCATTTCTTTGTGTCTTCTTCAATTTCTTTCATGAGTATTTTATAGTTTTCTGAGTACACATCTTTTGCCTCTTTGGTTAGATTTATTCCTAGGTATCTTATGGTTTTGGGTGCAATTGTAAGTGGGATCGACTCCTTGATTTGTCTCTCTTCTGTCTTGTTGGTGTATAGGAATGCCACTGATTTCTGTGCATTGATTTTATATCCTGCTACTTTACTGAATTCCTGTATGAGTTCTAGCAGTTTTGGGGTGGAGTCTTTTGGGTTTTCCACATACAGTATCATATCATCTGCAAAGAGTGAGAGTTTGACTTCCTCTTTGCCAATTTGGATGCCTTTGATTTCTTTTTGTTGTCTGATTGCTGTGGCTAGGACTTCTAATAATATGTTGAATAGCAGTGGTGAGAGTGGACATCCCTGCCGCGTTCCTGACCTTAGGGGAAAAGCTCTCAGCTTTTCCCCATTGAGAATGATATTCGCTGTAGGTTTTTCATAGATGGCTTTTATGATATTGAGGTATGTACCCTCTATCCCTATACTCTGAAGAGTTTTGATCAAGAAAGGATGCTGTACTTTGTCAAATGCTTTTTCTGCATCTAATGAGAGGATCATAAGATTCTTGTTCTTTCTTTTGTTAATGTATTGTATCACGTTGATTGATTTGCAGATGTTGAACCAGCCTTGCAGCCCAGGGATAAATCCCTCATGGTGAATAATCCTTTTAATGGACTGTTGGATCCTATTGGCTAGTATTTTGGTGAGAATTTTTGGCATCCATGTTCATCAAGGATATTGGTCTGTAATTCTCCTTTTTGATGGGCTCTTTGTCTGGTTTTGGGATCAAGGTAATGGTGGCCTCATAAAATGAGTTTGGAAGTTTTCCTTCCATTTCTATTTTTTGGAACAGTTTCAGGAGAATAGGTATTAATTCTTCTTTAAATGTCTGATAGAATTCCCCTGGGAAGCCATCTGGCCCTGGGCTTTTGTTTCTTGGGAGATTTTTGATGACTGCTTCAATTTCCTTAGTGGTTATAGGTCTGTTCATGTTTTCTATTTCTTCCTGGTTCAATTTTGGTAGTTGATACATCTCTAGGAATGGACCCATTTCTTCCAGGTTATCTAATTTGCTGGCATAGAGTTGCTCGTAATATGTTCTTATAATTGTTTGTATTTCTTTGGTGTTGGTTGTGATCTCTCCTCTTTCATTCATGATTTTGTTGATTTGGGTCATTTTTCTTTTTGGTAAGTCTGGCCAGGGGTTTATAATCTTGTTAATTCTTTCAAAGAACCAGCTCCTAGTTTCGTTGATCTGTTCTACTGTTCTTTTGGTTTCTATTTCATTGATTTCTGCTCTGATCTTTATGATTTCTCTTCTCCTGCTGGGTTTAGGCTTTATTTGCTGTTTTTTCTCCAGCTCCTTTAGATGTAGGGTTAGGTTGTGTATTTGAGACCTTTCTTGTTTCTTGAGAAAGGCTTGTATTGCTATATACTTTCCTCTCAGGACTGCCTTTGCTGTATCCCAAAGATTTTGAACAGTTGTGTTTTCCTTTTCATTGGTTTCCATGAATTTTTTTAATTCTTCTTTAATTTCCTGGTTGACCCATTCTTTAGTAGGATGCTCTTTAGCCTCCACATATTTGAGTTCTTTCCAACTTTCCTCTTGTGATTGAGTTCTAGTTTCAAAGCATTGTGGTCTGAAAATATGCAGGGAATAATCCCAATCTTTTGGTACCGGTTGAGACCTGATTTGTGACCTAGGATGTGATCTATTCTGGAGACTGTTCCATGGGCACTAGAGAAGAATGTGTATTCCGTTGCTTTGGGATGGAATGTTCTGAATATGTCCGTGAAGTCCATTTGGTCCAGTGTGTCATTTAAAGTGTTTATTTCCTTGTTTATCTTTTGCTTAGATGATCTGTCCATTTCAGTCAGGGGGGTTTTAAAGTCCCCCACTATTATTGTATTGTTGTCAATGTGTTTCTTCGCTTTTGTTATTAATTGCCTTATATAATTGGCTGCTCCCATGTTAGGGGCATAGATATTTACAATTGTTAGATCTTCTTGTTGGATAGACCCTTTAAGTAGGATATAGTGTCCTTCCTCATCTCTTATTACAGTCTTTGTTTTAAAATCTAATTTGTCTGATATAAGGATTGCCACCCCAGCTTTCTTTTGGTGTCCATTAGCATGGTAAATGGTTTTCCACCCCCTCACTTTCAATCTGGGGGTGTCTTTGTGTCTAAAATAAGTCTCTTGCAGACAGCATATTGATGGGTCTTGGTTTTTAATCCAGTCTGATAGCCCGTGTCTTTTGATTGGGGCATTTAGCCCATTAACATTCAGGGTAACTATTGAAAGGTATGAATTTAGTGCCATTGTATTGCCTGTAAGGTGACTGTTACTGTATATGTCTCTGTTTGGCTCTGTTTGGCTCTCTCTTTGCTTAGAGGACCCCTTTCAATATTTCTTGGAGGGCTAGTTTTGTGTTTGCAAATTACTTTAGTTTTTGTTTGTCCTGGAAGCTTTTTATCTCTCCTTTAATTTTCAGTGAGAGCCTAGCTGGATATAGTATTCTTGGCTGCATATTTTTCTCGTTTAGTGTTCTGAAGATACCATGCCAGTCCTTTCTGGCCTGCCAGGTCTCTGTGGATAGGTCTGTTGCCAATCTAATGTTTCTACCATTGTAGGTTACAGATCTCTTCTCCCGAGCTGCTTTCAGGATTTTCTCTTTGTCTCTGAGACTTGTAAGTTTTACTATTAGATGTCAGGGTGTTGACCTATTTTTATTGATTTTGAGAGGGGTTCTCTGTGCCTCCTGGATTTTGATGCCTGTTTCCTTCCCCACATTAGGGAAGTTCTCTGCTATAATTTGCTCCAATATACCTTCTGCCCTTCTCTCTCTTTCTTCTTCTTCTGGGAATCCCAATTATTCTAATGTTGTTTTGTCTTATCATATCGCTTATCTCTCATTCTGCCCTCGTGATCCTGTAGTTGTTTCTCTCTTTTTCTCAGCCTCTTTATTTTCCATCATTTGGTCTTCTATGTTGCTAATTCTCTCTTCTGCCTCATTTATCCTAGCAATTAGTGCCCCCATTTTTGATTGCACCTCATTAATAGCCTTTTTGATTTCGATTTAGTTCTTTTATTTCTCCAGAAAGGGTTTCTCTAATAACTTCCACGCTTTTTTCAAGCCCAGCTAGTATCTTTAAAGTCATGATTCTGAACTCGAGGTCTGACATCATACTAATGTCCATATTGAGTAGGTCCCTGGCTGAGGGTACTATCTCTTGTTCTTTTTGCTGAGGTGATTTTTTTCATCTTGTCATTTTGTCCAGAGGAGAATAGATGAATGAGAGAACAAAATGCTAACAGGTTAACAACGTCCCCAGCAAATATACTCTATATAAATCAGAAAAGACCTGAAACCAGGGGAAAAGAAAGGGAAAGAAAGAAAAAAGAAAGAGAAAAGAAAGAAAGAAAAAAAAAAACAAAAAGAAAGATAAAAACAAAAACAGAACAATACAAAAAAACCCAAATATGATCAGATATGATCAGGCTAGTGCATAGATCAGTGCCACACATTAGATTTTGGGCATATTTTGGTCTGTTAGAAAAAAGTGCCTCCTAAAATTTTAAAGGAAGAAAGACTTATATATGTACAAAATAAGGGTTGATACAATGAAGGGATGGAAGATGACTGTAAAGATGAAAATTATAAAAGATTTTATAAAAGGAATTGATACGATAAGAAGTTGTTTGAAAAAAGAAAGAAGAAGATTTAAAAAAAAAAAAGGGAGAGAATGTGATCAGGCAGGAGACTAGAACAAAGCCATACACTAGTGATTTAGGGTATATTTTGATCTGTTAGAAGAAACTGTATCTCAAAATTTTAAGAGAGAACAACTTATATATATATGCCAAAAATAAGGGTAGCTACTATGAAGGGATAAAATATGACTCTAAAAATGAAAAATAAAAAATGTTTTTTAAAAAAAAAGGGATTGATAAGATGTTGGTTGAAAAAGGGAAAAAGAAAAATTAAAAAAAAACAGTTAAAAAATTAACTTTGAAAAACTAATGAATCATGGTAAAAAAAAGCCATGAAGTCTATGTGCAGTATTCCCCTAGCACTGGAGTTCTCCCATTCTCCTTGATCGGTAAACTTGGTCTTGGCTTGCTGGCTGTTCGTGCTGATCTTCTGGGGGAGGGGCCTGTTGCCGTGGTTCCCAAATGTCTTTGCGGAGGCGGAATTGCCCCACCCTTGTCGGTCCAGGCTAAGCAAGCTGCTCGGGTTTGCTCTCAGGAGCTTTTGTTCCCTGCAAGCTCTGGTACAGCTTTGGAGGACCAGGGTGAAACTGGTGGCCTCCCAATCTCCACTCGGAGGAGGTGAGAACTCAGGGCCCTGTTCCTCAGTGCACCCCCAGAGAAAAGCAGTCACTCCCGTCTCCCTGGTCTCCAGCCGCACTGCGTGCTCACCTGACCTGTGACCTAGCATTTCTATCTCTGGCACTCGACCCCGTGTGGAGTCTCCAAACCCAGCAGATCCCTGCGTTGCGCTCCCGCGCCTCTCCTCCTGGGGGAGGAAGGGGAGTCTCCCCAGCTCTGCCGCTTGTTGGGTCCGTGCTAGAGGAGCAGTGGCCCGACTGGGCCGCAGATCACAGTTTATGGCAACCCCAAGCTGAGAGCCTGCACCTCGGCTCTGTCTCTGCAGCCAGCTTCCCCGCTCCAATACCTGGGAGCTCTGCTGCACTCAGGCACCCCCGGGCTTTCTGTGACCCCAAGGGTCCTGAGACCACACTGTCCCGCGAGGGTTCCACCCCCTCTTAGCCACTGGAGCGATGTCCTTTAGCGGAGCCGACTTCTAAAAGTTCTGATTTTGTGCTCCGTGGCTCTATCACTTGCCAGAAGCGGCCCACAGAGGTCCCCTCCCCCGCCGTCTATCCTCCCGAATATCACCTCGGATTCACTTCTCCGCACGTCCTACCTTCCAGTAAGTGGTCGCTTCTCTGTTCAGAGTTGTTGGTACTCTCTTCTTCGGTCTCCTGTTGAGTTCGTAGGCGTTCAGAATGGTTTGATCCCTATTCAGCTGAATTCCTGAGACCAGATGAAATCCAGGTCTCCTACTCCTCCGCCATCTTGCTCTGCCACCCCTATCACCTACTTTTAAGGCCACCACCCAACCACCTTTTTTTTCTTCAATGTGATAATCTCTTGTGGTGAATTTCTATCTTCTTTTCCCTTCCTAACAGTAAAGGAGAGTCTCAAATTACTTGACCCTTTGCTTTGGTTGCCTGCCCCTAATTTAGTTTTCCTTCTTATTCTCACCAATGTGAAGCAAGTCCACACTAACACACTGTTGCTATGACTAAGTTTTACACTACAAGTTTATTGCTCAATTTGAGTAGCACTGGGGTAGAAATTTGTTTGTGCTATTACATAGCATTCTTAGCATTTTTCAAATGTGTAAATATTTGGTGAAACAAGACTATTAATAAGTAATATAGTATTATATAAGTATATTGGGCCAGGAAGGGTTTTGGTCAAGGTAGTATACTACTGAGAAAGTTTCCCACTTAAAACAATTTGGGGAATAAATTTTTGTCCTAAATCTTTTAAATTTTTAACTTTTTTCTGATTATATATTGTAAAACACATTGGCTCTAGGAAATAAAAAAAACAAACAAAGCAGAAAAGTATTTTTTTAAAAATTTATTTATTTAATTATTTTTGTTTTGGAGAGGGAGGGAGGAAGAGGGAGAGGGAGAGAGAGAATCTTAAGCAGGTGTCATGCCCAGTGCAGAGCCTGATGTAGGGCTCAGTCTCACAACCCTGAGGTCATGACCTTAGCTGAAATCAAGAGTCAGACACTTAACCAACTGAGCCACCCAGGTGCCCTGAAAAGTGCTTTTTTAAAGGGAGAAATACATAACAAAATTGTGCATTTTAAGCTCCAGACCAACATCTATGATGTTGAATTTATTTGCATGGGAAGTTTCACAGGCACCTGTAGCTTGGTATGTTCCGAACCGCGCCCCACCTCACAGTGGTAGAATACTATCCACACAGTCACCCAAGACAGAAAGTTGGCATTTGTCCTAGATTCCTTTCCCTATCCCTCGTCAATTTAACCACCAAATCTTTATTCTTAATTTATTCTTTAATTAGCAAATATTTATTGATTGCCTCCTTTCGTGGGGTGGTGATGCTGACCTACTCATCTTCTTGCTTCCTTTACTGTTTTTTTCCAAATGCTGCTACCATGTTGCTGCTGGAGTGATGTTTCTAAAATATACATTTTGATTTTTCAGTGGATTCCATAGTTCTCATTCTTTGGTTTGATCACAATAATCTTTAGAATAGGACATTTGCCAACCTCATCTCATTCCATTTTCCACCTCTGGCATCTTTTTTTTTTTTTTTAAGGATTTTTTTGTTTATTTGCGAGAGAGAGAATGAGAGACAGAGCATGAGAGGGAGGAGGGTCAGAGGGAGAAGCAGACTCCCTGCTGAGCAGGGAGCCCGATGTGGGACTCGATCCCGGGACTCTAGGATCATGACCGGAGCCGAAGGCAGCTGCCCAACCAACTGAGCCACCCAGGCGCCCTCCACCTCTGGCATCTTAAACCCCAAACAACTTGCAGTTCTTCAAATGTGTCTTGTTCTCATTTGTCTCCCTTTTGTCCTGTAGAATGTTCTCCATTTCTTCTTTAAAATAATAATAATAATGATAATAATGTCTGTCTTATATTAGCTCAAATTTGAATAAGTTCAGAAGGCCTTCCTGACCTTAGATTGAGCTATATGTCTCTCTTCCAGTTTCACATGGCCTATAATACATATCTCAATCATAATACTTAAGACAGTTATCATATACTATATAGTGCTTCACTTGTCTATCCCACAAAAATATAAAGCCATGAGGGCAAGTATTTGATAAATATTTATTAAATAGGCAAATGGTATTTCTTTGGAGGTTGCCTCTTATTATGATTTGAATTAACATTTATTTGCATACCAAATAGAGGAAGTATTGGTATAACTAATCAGAATTACCTTTCACTTTGTTAATATGAATATGAATATGAAAGTTCTAGAAGCAGAAGTTCTAGGAGGAACATAAAGATTTATTTAAGCTATGGATAAATAGGAAAACTAGGATAAGAAGGAAAACTGTCATCAGTAACAGAATGAGAAGAAGAAATTATTTTGGGTTAATGAGGAAATGTTCATTAGTGATATTAGATGTCACTAAAGGTAGGATGAGGGGTAGGAAACATTCTAAACATTCAGAAAAATCAGTGTAAATAATTTAATCATGTGATGGAGTCATCTTGATAGTATTTAAAGAAATGCCCTGGAGTGCCTGGGTTGCTTAGTTGGTTAAGCGTCTGCCTTCTGCTTTTGGGTCATGGTCTTGGGTTCCTGGGATCAAGCCTCACGCCAGGCTCCCTGCTCAGTAGGGAGTCTGCTTCTCCCTCTCTCTCTGCCCCTCCCTCCTGCTCGTGCTCTCTCTCTCTCTCTCTCTCTCTCTCTCCTCTCAAGTGAATAAATAAAATCTTAAAAAAAAAATGCCCATGTTGTACCTAAAATTCCATGGAAAAATGTTAATGTTTTGAAGGTAAGGACCAAGTCTAATATTTCTTCGATATTCCCTATGCTACCCAATATAGAAGATATTTTTAAAAATGATTGATTTCTACCTTCATTGAATATAAAATAATTAAAATGTGTTAGCTATATAAAGAAAACAGATCTTTGAGCATTATTTTTGAGTTTTTAACCTAGGGGCACCTAGGTGGCTCAGTTGATTGAGTGGCGACTCTTGGTTTTGGCTGAGGTGGTGATCTCAGGGTTATGAGATCAAGCCCCAGGTAGGCCTCCATGCTCAGTGGGGAGTCTGCTTCAGATTCTCTCTCTGTCCCTTTGCCGCCCCCCAACTTACACACACACACACTCTCTAAAATAAGTAAATAAATCTTTTTAAAAAATAAAGTTTTTTACCCTAGTAATTGCACATCTGGGAAATACAGTGCAAATAAATGATACTAATATACATGATAAAATGTGGATATTAGTACTAACACCTCAAGATATTTATGGGAATTAATACTGGTAATGTATGTGAAACCCTTCCCACTGCTCAATAAATGTTAGCTGCTATTGTTAATATTTTTTCATGCTTTCAAAGTTAAAAATCATTTGCAGATTTTTAATAATATGTAACTAGTAATAAATGAAAAAAAGTCAGTCATGCACTGGTAATCACTTAACACTGATCCTCTACTCCATTATATTTCCTTAAAAATTACAAAGTTATAATTAGTGAGAGTAAAGGATCTAGTTTATGGATGAGCTCTATCTTAATGAGGAGTTTACTAGGTTGAGTGAGAGTGGAGTTTAAAACTGTTGGCAGAATAAAATGAAAGAAGACATTTTATAAAGCCTGGGTATTCAGCTCTTACTATTCAAAATCACATGAAGAGTTCAGTTGGTATTGTGTTTACTCCTTTTGCTCCATGGTTTACTTGACTATCTCAAGCAATTTTATTCATGCAAAATGTATTTCTCATCAAGACAAAAGAACTGAATAAGTTTATCAAATTTGTATATATATTTAGCTCAAAGATCTGTAAAATAACACTAGTATTTCTTACCACCTAATATTCTAGTAGTCATTTATTTAGTCTGTTTCAATATTAATTTGTATTTTTATAGAATGTAAATTCCAGGACAGTACCACATATTTTTTTTCATCTTTGTGTCCCAAGGATAATACTTGGCACAGAGTGATAAATATTTATTCAACAACAAATGAATGGATGAAGGCAACCTTATTACAACTGTGTATTCTGTGATTTAGTTCAAATAAAATTTAGAATGTGTACTTAGAATCACAGTGTTAAAGAACACCATTTTTAAAGCTGAATTTACAACTCTTTTCTATTTTTAACCATTTTTTTTTCTTTCCCACTGAATAATCTGGATCTGTCCTAATACCTAACTATTCCCTGGTTGTAACTTTGGAAACAGCAGGGATTAACTAGAATACTCTAGTAGGCTTTTATTATTTTTTTCCAAGCTAATTTTCACTTAGTGAATAATAATTGCACATATTCAGAGTTGTCCAAAATATATATGACTCATGTTAAAAAATTCTATTTATGCACAAAATGAATTCTATCTCATTTTAATATTTATCTAACCTTGTCTTTTGTTTTGTTTCTTATTGGCTAAATTTTAAGATTTCCTAAAGCCACTACTCAAGAATTCCCTTAAAAGGACAATTGCCTTAGAAAACAGGAATAGAAAATAGTAGCTATTGCCTGCTTTTCTTTTGTGCTGATTTTTAAAATTCTAGAACATGAACAATTGCTTTTTCCGTTCATGATTCATGTAGATAAACTCTTAAAACCTTTAGCTTACATTTATAATATGAAACAAATAGTACATCTTTTCTGTAGTATCGGGACATTTTTTAATGTTCTAACATGCATTTAAAGCACTGTTTTATAAATACAAAATTGGTTGTTAAAAGCCAGCGTCAACCTCTTGGGTTATTATCTTTGTTTTGTGTTTATTAACATAGTTATTATATTAATAATATAAATTTAACAAAATGTTTTCTATTTTAAAATATGAGTACAACGTAACTTTCAGTTAAATACATCTGCTGTAGTCCATCAAAATAACATCCTCTGAATGTATTCTTGTGATTAACCAAACATCCCCTCTCTTTGTCTTTTTGAGTAACAGCATGCTTCTATGGCTCTTTAATTAAATGACCTTACCTTACATTTGTCTCGACTGGCTTCTGTTTACAGAAATTGTAAACCAATTGAATGCTCTGAGCAGCTTAGATGAAGATCAAGATGACTGCATAAAGCAAGCAAATATGCCTTCAGCTAAATCAGCCAGTTCCTCTGAAGGTCTAAGAGCTTTCTTCCTTTCTTTCTGCTTCTGATTGCCTGTATTTACTGTGACCTGCTACCTCTTGACTTCTGTCTGTACTTATTAGCTGTCAGTTTTGTCTTTGTACTTTTCCTTGAATGTTTTCTTTGGTAATTTGTAGCATACCAACAGGCAACAACATAATTTACCATCTTTAGCAAAGCCTTATAACAGTATCCTTCCTTGATAGGCAGTGATTTAAAAACATCTTGTAAGATAATAATTGATCATATAACATGACCATATTTCTTCAGTTAGCTTATATATTATAACTATACTGTTTTTGAAATATTTGCTTATATTAAACCCATTTGAATAATTCATATTTAGAAGTGAAGGATATTTTTCTAAAAATCTGTGTCAGCACTTTTTTATTGGATTAAATTAGATGATGGAAGTTTCTCTAGTTCTTTATCTGATATAATTTTCAAATTAATATGCATATATTTGTTTTGTTTTATTTGAAAATGTTGGTATGCTACAAAAGACATGAATGGCATTCTGCCATAGGTAAAATGCTACATCTTATTATTTGCAGGTATTATTAGTGTGAATTTTTACAATTTTAAATATTTTTTGAATGATGAAGAATTATCCTTAACTACAGTCATGGTGAACTAACACATATGTTTATTTTCAGAGCTTATCAACAAACTGAACTTTTTGGATGAAGCTGAAAAGGACTTGGCCACTGTGACTTTAAATCCATTTGGTGATCCTGATGTAGCAGAATTAAACCCATTTGGAGATCCTGACTCAGAAGGTAGTGAGTTTTTTTCTGTACTTCTAAAAGTCTTTATAAAGTCAAATTATCTTGAATTGTAATGTAGGAAGAGATTTTTTTTTTTTAAAAGACTCAATAATTTTTGTTTATGATGATAATTGTGTTCAGTGCAGTTGATTAGCAAATCTGGGTAGCTTCCATTGAATTGTTTTTAAAGAAAAAATAAACCTTTACATAAACATTTACATGGGGCTTTTTTTTTTTTTTAATTCCAGTAGAATTAACGTGCAGTGTTATATTGGTTTCAGGTGTACCAAACAGTGATTCAACAATTCTATACATTACTCAGTGCTCATCACGATAAGTGTAATTTGAATCCTTTTCACCTATTTCACCCTTCCTCTCTACCCACCTTCTACATGGGGGTTATTTTTAAATTCTCTATTAGTTTGGTCAAGTTAGATGGTAAAGCTCTAATGTTAGAGATAACAGTATTTCACCTAGCTGGCATATAGTAAAGTCTCATTAGATTAGCCTACCAGGTAAGGTCAAGTTATGAGATGCTGATATTGGGATTGTGGGATGGCTTCTCCCTCTGTCAGCTCCTCTGCCCTCACCCTCAGAGAGTCCAGTGAACTCCTCCCACTCACCACTCCATGTCTTTGGCTGAGAATTATAGTCAGTAGTGAGAGTAAGTTGTACATGTAAATAGCATGGAGCAAAAAGAAGATTGAAAACCCCTGCTATCATATATACAACATACTTGTAAGGAATACATCCACAGAATTTTTTTCCTGAGTCATTTTTCTTATCAAGTAGTTTTGAACTCTTAAAGCCTAAATAAGAGCTGTTGAAGAAGTGAGGCCTCTGTTTAATTAAACTGTTTTTTCAAAGTAGATGCAAGAATGATTAACCAGTGTATACATCTTTTAGACTGCTCTTATGAAATCCTCAAGAGCTTTGAAGAATTTTGTTACTACCTCTCATGGTGAAAATGAGGTTTTAACTTCAGGATTTACTCTTGTTGGAGCAATATCATTTTCAAGATTTTATTTATTTACCTGACAGAGAGAGAGACAGTGAGAGAGGGAACACAATCAGGGGGAGTGGGAGAGGGAGAAGCAGGCCTCCTGCCGAGCAGGGAGCCTGATGTGGGGCTCGATCCTAGGATCCTGGGATTATGACCTGATCTGAAGGCAGACGCTTAACGACTGAGCCACCCAGGCACCCCGGAGCAATATCATTTTGTAATCCATTTCTCCTTCTCTTCCTTTATTTTCTCCCTTCTTACCAGATTCTAAATTTGTAAATTTAATTTAATTTGAGATTTTATTTTGTTTGTGAGCTATATATATTAAGAATGTATTTTAAATGTCAATGGTTATAATAAATCTTAGAAGTAGTCTAGTTCAGCTGCCTCTTTTCATAGATTAGGAAGCTGAGGCCCAGGGGAATTCACTGATTGAACGAGAACTTTAGGTAAATGGAAGTGGAGTTGGAGCTGAGATCCCTAATAAGTGTCTTCTTTTGACCACATGGCTTCTCCTCAATTGTGCACTACATATATCTGAGTATTCTGAGTTTTTAAAATATTACCAAAATATTTTGAGACATCAGTATTTGAGTTTTCCATTTCAAAGTCAAATAAAAATAGTTTTTAAAAATATATGTGGGTCAGGGCGCCTGGGTGGCTCAGTCATTAAGCGTCTGCCTTCGGCTCAGGTTATGATCCCAGGGTCCTGGGATCGAGCCCCACATTGGACTCCCTGCTCAGCGGGAAGCCTGCTTCTCCCTCTCCCACTACCCCTGCTTGTGTTCCCTCTCTCACTGTGTCTCTCTCTATCAAATAAATAAAATCTTTAAAAAAATATATATATATATATGTGGGTCTGTTTTCTGAGGTAAAGAAAGGAGTAGAAGATAACATGTAATATGGTATTTCTATTTAGGAGAGGTTAGTCAACCTGATTCAGAATCTTTAACCATGCCTATAGAGCTAAAAAAAAAATGTGACAACCAATATTTTCTTTAAATATATGTGTCTTAGAGTCTTTGGTTTAATTATTTTCTAATAGAAGAATACTTGTTTTTTTAGAAATAATTTTTAAATTTTTATTGATGAAAAATTTGCATCTTCAAGTAAGAAAAGCATGTGAGGAAAAAATAATGTGTTGAAGTTGTTTAGATGGTTCTTTTATTTGCTTTTACAGCTTCAATTCTCCTTTTAGATTCATGACATTCTGTGCATCAGTGACCCTCTTAGAAAATATTAAATGTGTTTGTTGGCTTTTATATAAAATAATCTCATTTTAAACCCTCCTTTGTTGCCATTTCTGTCATCTTCAAACCATGCTCTATAGTTTGAATGCTTTCTTGCTTTTGGTTTTATAACTGATGAATTTGCTTAGATCAAGTTTTGCAATCCTCTTCCTGAAAGTAAAAATAAAAATCTTATTTCCGTTGACCAGTTTTGTTGGTTTCTCAAGCATTTGAGACTTGATATTTGTTAATAAAAATTGAATAGGCAAAAATTTTCCAGCCTCTTTTCCCCTATAGAGAAAAGAAAATGCCTCATTTACTTGTTATAAAGATTCTAATGAAATGTTAAGTTTGAATATTATCCTAGTGTTAAAAACGTTACACAGTTACTGTATCTCTTCTCTAGCATAGTCTAGATTTAAATTTAAATTTAAAATTTAAGATTTATTTAAATTCATTTCCGTATTTATTATGATTTTATGAATTCTCTTTCACATTTTATAATTACTTCTCCATGGTGTATGGAATTTCAGTTCAGAGGTTTTTCTTCAGTTAAAGACAAAATAAGTTTTCTGGGCTAATGTCTAAAGTATAAATAAAAGGAGCTTGACTTTAAAATATAAAAGTCATAAATATGTCAGTCATGAAATTTTTATAATAATTGGATTAAATTGTTTGAAATGTCACTTATGAATAGTTATTTTTCTTGAGAATTTCAGTAACCAGTTTTCTGCCTTCTACAGTATTTTGTCAGAATTGCACGGCATAATTAAAATTAACTTTTAAACTACCCTCTGATTGTTGGCTTTCTGAAACTTTTCTTCAGTCTGGGAAAACATTTGTTTTTATCAGAATCCATGACCAAATGTTGGACAATTTTATTACAAGTTCTAGTTTTGTTTTAAAATATTAAGACATATAAGAAGAAAAAGGCTGGTACTAAGCACTTAGTATCATTGGAGGACATGATGCTATTGCAGTGCTTTTTGTTTTGGGAGTCAGAATTTTATTAAGGGTACCTTGGTTTTCAAAATGAAATTTAAAATAATAAAATTTAGAAAAATTTGGTGTAACATGTCCGTCAGTTTATCAATATGATTTCAGTGTAGCACTCTATCTGAGAATTCCTACATTAGTCCTTTACCTTATTAAATAGAGTACTTATTGGATCAAAGTTATATTGAAAAAAATCAACAATCTCATTAAAAACTCTAGATTTTAAGGTCTTGTAGCATATAGAAACCTACTCTTGGAAGGCTTTGTGAAATAAATTCAGTGATATGTGGATATATATTTGATAATAGTCCGGAATGAATTTTCAATTCCCTAAGTGGTCTCTTGCTGGTGTAACTACCAAAGACAATTTCAAAATTTAATCCACTTTGTGTTCTTAAAAATAAATTTATTTTATATCAGTTTAGGATGGCAAGCTAGTATAGGCAAATGAAATAAACAATAAATAGAATATTGTACCACTAAGAAGGTTAAAATTTCAAAAATTGGCATAATGTAATGCTAATAATATTAGAGACCCCAAGGGCATTCCAAAAATGCCATTTTAGGGGCACCTGAGTGGCTCAGTTGGTTAAGCATCCTACTCTTGATTTTGGCTCAGGTCATGATCTCAGGGTCATGAGATCAAGCCCCACTTTGGGCTCCATGCTGGGTGCAGAGCCTGCTTAAGATTCTCTCCCTCCCTCTCTCTCTGCCCCTCCCCCTATAAATAAAATAAAATAAAAATAAATAAATAAAAATAGCCTGTTCAGAGCTGCCATTTTGGGGAGCAGCATTCCTGGAGAAGTAGACAAAGATCTTAGGTAACACATCTTCTGAACTTAGCCCCTCTAAAACATATTATTGTTTTGACTCTTTCAGCCCCATAGAGTATTAATTCAAGGTTATTTTTGTAAGCACTAAAAATATAAGAAAATATCAGATAATATTAATTTGATTTAATTCATTTTTTGCTGTTGTTTTATAGAACCCATCACTGAAACAGCATCACCTAAAAAATCAGAGGAATCTTTTTATAATAATAGCTATAATCCCTTTAAAGAGATACAGACTCCACAGTATTTGAACCCATTTGATGAGCCAGAAACTTTTGTAACTATAAAGGATTCTCCTCCTCAGTCTACAAAAAGAAAAAATGTAAGACCTGTGGACATGAGCAAGTACCTCTATGCTGACAGTTCTAAAACAGAAGAAGAGTTGGATGAGTAAGTACATTTTATTTTGCTATCATCATAAATTAGTCTCTATGTTTAAAGAGATGCTTCTGTAATCTAGCTTTACATGGGTAAAAAGAGGTCTGCCCCAGTGTTAATATACAGTTTACAAGTTAGTATCTGTCTCATGTCCATCTGAATTTTTATGATCTTGATGCTGATTCTTCCACCCTCTTCCATGTGAACGTATGTGCATCCTAAGCTAACAATGGAGAGAAATATGTTTGAAATCTCTAGTTAGAATTCCAATTGTGTATTCTCATAGGAACCACATTATAAATGGCACTTAGATGTTTTTAATCAATTACTGTAAGTATTACACTTCAATAGGTTAGGTTCTCTTGTGGGAACCAGGTCATCATTTATGATATTGTTTTGATGAGAACACATTGTTCAAATGCCAAACAACAAGACCATAACAATTAGAAATTAGAAATTATCTTCATTTGAGTTATTATTCTTACCCAGCTATGATTGTTATTGATTATAAGCTCATTATAAAAAGTCAGTATGATTAGGGCTGCCATTTTACTCAAATCTAGGGTGAGGATAGGAGAAGAGTGTGTGCAAATTGTATTCTGGAGTTAAACAGTTCACAGCCTGTGTGGCTGCAGACCGTGGCCCTGAGTGTGTTAAACAGCAACAACAAAACTTCCACTTCTAGCCATGATGGAGTAATAGACTGATAATAGCTTCTTGTCTTAAAAAACTAAAAACTAAACAACTGAATGAAATATATGAAACAATGGTTTTCAGATATTGTATGCAAATAGCACAGGACTGTGATTTCTGAGAAACAAAGAAGGTGAGCCCTTCCTTCTCCAAGCCTTATTTATGGGAGAGAATTTCCAACTCTAGTTCAGGGAGAAAGAACCCAAAAGTCCTAGTAATCTCCATGGGTTTAGGAGACAGTTTGGACTTTGGGGGTACTGAAGAGAATAGAATTGTGGACAGAGTATCAGAGAGGAGAGAGCTACTCAGAAACTGAGTTTCAGAGATCTGTAGAAGGTTCCCCCTTGAGTCTTTAGCTGAGTATTGATGAGAGCATGCATATGAAGAAATTACCAAGGACAAAGAATCTCACAGAAATGTCCCTGGAGTTCACCCAGGACCAAGAATAGTTTATGTTTCCAAGCTGTTCCTTACACTTGGGACATCAAGTCAAGTCCTCATAATGGTGTCTCAATAAAGTGGTGAGGTTAGCCCTAGACTAAAGGCTGTTCTGGGCTTGCCTAACAAAGCTTAAAAGCAAGGCTCAAAAAAATCAAAATATTTCCAAGTAACTTATCTGCACGCCATACAAATATACCAGAGATACCAAAGGGAATACCAAAAAATCCAGCACCCAAAACAAAATTCACAATGTCTGACAGCTAGTCAAAAATCTATCAGGCATATAAAGAAGCAGGAAAATCTGACCCATCAGGAGGAGGAAACTCAGTCATAAGATATGGATGCAGAAATGGCACAGGTGATGGAATTAAAAGAATAGTAATTATATGTTTACTTGTAGTGAGGCTGTATGGGTCTTTGTTTTTCTCAGAAATATGTGAATTTTAGTGTTATTAAGATTATTTAGATCTTGGGAAAATAGTTATTCCTTTAAAAATACAGTTTAATAGTGGAATCTTTCAAAATAATGGGGATATTATAGATTGAGAGGGGAATAATAAAAAGGCTCCTTCAATGTATTAAATTGGGAGTAGTTGCTTGGTGTTAAGGAAGAAATGTCATTTCTTTCCTGTGCATTGGTTAGCTCCTGTTGTGAGCACTATTTTATTTTTTTTTTTAAAGATTTTATTTATTTATTTGAGAGAGAGAGAGAATGAGAGATAGCATGAGAGGGAAGAGGGTCAGAGAGAGAAGCAGACTCCCCGCTGAGCAAGGAGCCCGACGCGGGACTCGATCCTGGGACTCCAGGATCATGACCTGAGCCGAAGGCAGTTGCTTAACCAACTGAGCCACCCAGGCGCCCTGTGAGCACTATTTTAACTTCTGGGTGCTGCACTTTACAAGGGGCATCAATGATTCAGAGCATTAAAAGAGTAGAGCAACAAAGTCATCAAAATGCCCAGAAACCACATCAAATGAGCAGTGATTGAGGGCATGGGGACTGTTTGACTTAGAAGAACAATTATTTAAGGGAACTACAATAACCAAATTCAAATATTTGATTTGAAAGAATGAGGTAGGTGACTTGTTTTTTATTGCTCTGGAACTACATTTCTCAACCTTTTCCCATTTTACACCATATGGCCTGTGACTCTTCATGGGCCTAGTTAGGTTTTGATAAAACCTAAAAAAGTTCTAACTTTCTGTAAGTACATAGAAATACATCATAGTAATCATCTGATTCCAAGTCCAGGTTTAGATTTCAGTACCAATTAATAACTATACAGGGATTGAAAAAGTTGGCAGAACTCTTACTGAAGTTATTATATTTGTTTTCTTTGAAATAGCCAATGTGTGATCAAAATAAAATTTCTCATGGGTGGTGTAGGTGCTGAGTAATAGCCACACACCTAGAGTATTTGAATGTAAATATAAACTTTAAGTACCAACGTTCAGTCATTCCAAGATGCATGAGTATTACACAACTCACACTCACACCCTGCTCTCTCCTTTTAACAAATTAAAGAGACATCTAATGTTTGCTTAAACTTTTAAAATGCCTTAATAAAAACTAAAATCAGAATCACTGGGTGTTTCCTTTTGACCATTCTTTTTTTCCACATGAAAGTCACAGTCTTTACAAGTTTCCCATGAATAAAGAACATTCTAAATTGCTCAATCATCTGAGATTACCAGACGGAACCTATAAACACTTAAGCTTTTTTTTTTTTAATAGGAATATACATACAGATTCTAAAGATTGCTCATCAGCTAATGTGAGAGTCCAGGAAGAACTCTATTTCTCATCCTTTTTTCTCCAAAAGTTTGTAGGTCCTACTACATTAGCAGAAATCTTCCAAAATTTGTTCTTACTTCAGTAATAAACTTATGACCTTTCATCGAGTGAAAAGCCTGTATTACTCATCTTCATTACAAAACTCTTCCTGCATCCTCTGACATAAAACTATCACGAATAAATAATCCTGAGTCCTTTGATGTGTAAAGCAACCTTCAGAACCTCAGCATATCCATCAGCACCAGGAGAAAGTAAACACCCTTCAGTGCTAGTAGCACGTGTCCTGTACACTTAGCAACCACAGGGATTTTCTCAGTTGTCTTGTGTTTGGTAGTTCAGCCATTCTAGTTTATGTAGCAAAAATGAAAACTGAGAAAGCAATAATATTTTTTCAAAACATTTATGAAATGACTTTTGAGATCCAGCATAAAATCATTTCTGGTATGGTTGTATGTCAATTTCCGAAGGAAAGTTGTCTTTGAATTTTACTCAGAGAAGCTACACACTTCATTTAAGAAATGTGGTTTGTCCAAAGAAACATAAATTTTCAAAGTGAGAGGAACAGACTTCAGATTTCACTATACCCTTGCTTCATATTTTATTGTATTTTCAGTAGGTTAATTCTATTTCTAATCAACTTACAGTTTTTCTTTCTGTAATTCTTTTTCTTGGGTGAATTATTTTCTAAGCAGTAAATAATGTCATTTGAAATTATTCTGTCCAATTTCCCACTTAATGTAAATGATGAATTTTTAGTTCACAGTGAGTTAATGATATAACTAATTACTCAAGTATATAATACAAGGATAAAAATAATCTTTGCTTATTGAAAGTGATGTAGGAAGCCCTGAAATAGGTTATTCAAATCATAGATGATCAACAGAATGTGGAAATTATGCTAGTTCCTTAAATAATTTTTTTTACTAAAAATATTAAGTATTTTTAAAAATGCATTGATCAGTAATTATATAACATTTTTATAGAGAAGGGAGCATGTTCATAACCATATATATTATGTATATATTCACTTTTTGTAGCACAGTATATACTATTCACCTTTTTTTTTTTTAAGATTTTATTTATTTATTTGACAAAGAGAGACACAGCGAGAGAGGGAACACAAGCAGGGGGAGTGGGAGAGGGAGAGGCAGGCTTCCCGCGGAGCGCGGAGCCCGATTCAGGGCTCGAACCCAGGACCCTGGGATCATGACCTGAGCTGAAGGCAGCTTAACAACTGAGCCACCCAGGCACCCCTACTGTTCACTTTTTTAATAGCACTTTTTTTATTGAGATATACTTCACATGACATAAAATTCCATATTTAAAGTGTACACTTCAGTGGTTCTTAGCTAATTCACTGTGTTGTGCAGCCATCACCACAGTCTAATTCCAGAGCATTTTTGTCACCCCAAAAAGAAATCCTTTACCTATTAGTGGTTAGTTTCAATTCCTCCCTTCCCCTATCTCCTGAAAACTATTAATCTACCTTTTGCCCATATACATTTGAGTATCACATAAATAGAATCATCCTGTTTATTCTTAAAGAGTAGGAAATTCAGTTTTAGTTAGAAATGTCTGATCCATAGGGAGGATCATTCAAAGCCCTTAGAAGTAGAAGTTTATCTTATTCTGATTTAGTACCTAGCAAGTGGTGGTGCCTACCACACTGTTTTCTCACCAATAGATTATAAGTGTGTGAGACACACTCATTCCTTTAGTCCTTCTGGCGGTGAGGCGTGGTCCAGGGCAGCTGGAGTCTCTGGTACCCTGATTTTCCAGCAGCTTCCTATGTTTTTACGATAGCATGACATACAAATTTCATTTTTACTACATGTCATAGGGTAAAACAGATTGAGAAACATAGCTCTAATTATTTCAAGAAAATATCTGTGTTGATTATGTTTCTAGGAATATGAGTCTTATGATCCAGCTTTGGAAACCAGCTGATTATGAGCTTCTTTTCTACTTGCATTTACCTTCTTTTGACAAGAATACTAATATTCAAGTGGTTAGAGGGAGACCCAAGTGATTTGAAGCAGTCAGAGATAGGAAGTAAAAGGACAATATTTAGTTACTTTTGTATACATACTAGATATGTTTTATAAAAATTGCATGCAACTGAGTATTGTAAATTAAGTTAAAATGTACTGAATCATACCTGTTTTAAGAGATTCTGTCATTGTTTTCTTTGAAGCACAAATCCTTTCGTAATATAAATATCCTCTAACACTTCTTAGGTTTTCTTAAAACTAGCCATATTTACATAACAAATTAAAAATAATGATTATTGTGGCAGCTACCATCTTACAAACTGTATGGAAGTTTATTCTAGAGAGACCTAACCAAGAACAATTTTTTAGACTATCACCTAAATAATTCATATAACTGAATTAATTCAGTTAGATTGAAATGGGTCTGTTCAGTTCTGAAACATGGAACATTAGTTGGCAAGTAGTTAAGTTTGGGGGAAAAAGATTTTTCTCTTTTTTAAGTTTTGGAGTTTTAAGAAAAATGTTTTCATCTTATTTCTTTACATTTACCTCTCTTCAAACTACTTTTAGAGTTTGAAAAACAGCTGTATGAGGCTATCAATAAAATTAGGCCAAGAAACAAGCTTGTTGTAAGGATTAAATGGGTTAAAACATGTGAATTACTTAAAATAGTGACTAGCACAGCATAAACGCTTTATTAATCTTAGTTAATAATGTTATTGGCAACCGCCATTCTAGGCTAGATGTGATACCTTTCATATCTCTTTTCAGAGAGAATGTTCAGCTTTTTCTGAACGCCTAGTTATTTCAACATTGTTCCTTACTTTGATATCCCTAAGTTCATCTCCAGGTTGTAAACATGGGATGTAAATACTTCACGCATATCTTGATCACTTACTAGGCAAGAATATTTTATCTGAAAAGCAAATTTTCAAGTGTATATCTGTTTCCTGTTCTTATTCTCTTGAATGCACAGACATAAGTAGAGGAAGAACAGGAAATAGGTTTCTTTGTAAATGCCAACTCCATTCAGTTAAAAGCTACTACTTGAACAGAGTTGAAAGAGATTCTGTGGCTGTACCCTAGCTCAATGGAAGGAATCCCGTGACACTAATTGTTACCATGAGTACAGCATAAGAATGACATCACAAGTATGATATATTTCCCATCTCTGATCCATATCTCCTTGGTACTCAGTCTCATATGATTTGACTGTCCATGTATAAATTCTTAGGCAAAGGAGTACATAATTGGTATTGGTTCTAAGTGAGTCTGATACTGTTGTAGTTAAAAGAGCATTCGTAATTGAAACAGAGGGTTATCAACAGTATAGGCCTTATATGACTAGGTGGAATTCCCTTGGAATAATCACTATATTTGGGTCAGCTGGTACTTAGCCTTGGGGACTCAGAAATTATTCTGTACACATAGGATTCTAGAGAACCAACTGGTGTTGGGGAAAAAATGCAACAAACTAATAAATAAAAACCAGGATAACAGTTTATAGGAAGAATAATCATCACATACACCAAATACTTGTGTTTATGGATAGCTAGTGAGAAAAAAAAAACTCATCTATTCATAAAAGGACTTAACAAGGCAGATTTTGTGCCTGGGCCTAGACTGTAGGTAGAGGGAAAAAAAAAAAAGTCTTCCCAGAGAAGTTATAAGCACATAGGCCCACCCAAATCTTCTATGGATTTGACATTATATTGGTAGGGTAGCCTGAGATCCTCCAAGCCAAGAAAATAGCACATAAAATGGCTTCTGAAGCACTTGGCAAATACAAACATAAACAGTGAAGAGAGGCACTCCCAGCTCAGACTATGCAGGATTTCCTCATTGAGGAAATCCTTAAGTTAAATCCTTAACTCAGATTAAGCCCTGAACTTGAAATCTAGAATTACAAATCATACAAGAAAAGAGTATACCAAGAGAAAATCAGGAGACAAAAGAAACATTAGGATTGTACATGCAAGAACTTGAATAGATTTATCAGATTGAGGCTCCGAAATAAATATGTTTAGATGATGACTCAAATCTCTGTACCTGAGGTATTTTACACATAGCTGCATGAAGAAAAATGCTTATCAGAATTAAAAACTCATGGAGAATTAAACAGTAAATTAGACACAGATGAAGAGAGAAAAAGTTAACTGGATCATAGATGTAAGGGAATTATCCACACTATAACACAGGAGGAATGAAAATTTGTAAAAATATGAAGGAGAGAGATAACTCAACATACATCTGATAAGATTTTCTAAAGAAGAGAATAGAGAAAATAGAGAAGAGGCTATCAAAGATAATGGTTGATAATTTTTCAGAACTAATGAAACATACATCTTCAGACTCAGGAGATAGAAGGAGCCTGAAACAGGATAAATTAAGAGAAATCCACACCTAGACATGTCATAGTAAAATTGCTCAAAACCAGAAGAAAAAAGAAGATCCTAACAGAAACTAAAGATAAAAGATGACTTATAAAAGAGCAATAGTAGGCTGACAGTGGGCTAATATCATCAGAGTGCTGAGATGAATTAACTGACAACTAGAATTCTCTACCTAGCAAAATTATCATTTAAGTGTGACATAAAGACATTTTCAATACCTGGGAGTATTTACTATTAACAGAACCTTGCTGAATGAACTTCTAAATGCATTTCATCCTAATGAGAAGGAATGAAGTGCAGGAAAAAAAAGTGTTTGATGTGGGGTGCATAAAAAAGCAAATATTTCCACATCTTATTTCCTTTTCCTTGGGTGTGGGGAGTATATAGGACTTATTATTACTATAAACATTTTTCTAAGGATCTATATACAATAGAGCTAAGTGTGACCTTGCATGAAAAAAGTTTAAAAATACTTTTTAAAAGGGAAAAATTTTATTGTCAGTGATTAACAAAACAATAGATTAATAGTGATTGTTTCCAAATTGTAGGTATCACTAGTTTGGGTTTCTCCTTATCATTTTCAGTATTTTTTAGTTTTATAAATTTTTACTTTTTTCTTATTTTAGCTAGGAATAAACTATTTTTAGAGTAACATTTAACAATAATTCTTCTTTCATTTAGATCTAATCCTTTTTATGAACCTAAACCAACTCTTCCTCCAAATAATTTGGTAACTCCAATTCAAGAACTGGAAACTGAAAGGAGAGTGAAAAGAAAAGCTCCAGCCCCACCAGCCATCTCACCAAAGACAGGAGGAGTAAATGAAAACACCATTATTTCTGCAGGAAGAGATCTCTCCACTTCTCCTAAGGTAGGAGTTTATTCTTAGTAAAAACATGTATTATATTTTATCTTTTTTCCCCCATGCAATTTAATTCAAATTAAGAAAAGTCATTGTTTGCTATTTTTGATGATTTAAAAGTAAAATCCAAGTAAATCCTTTATACTGCAACACTGTGTATGTTTGGGAGCCTGTAAATTTACAGAACAGTATGATTGGATAGTTTGAGTTAAGATTTTTTTAAATGCTGTTTTGAAATAGAGGAAGAAAGGCATTATAATTGTAGGGATGGTGCTTTAGAGAAAAGATACTCTAAAGTAACAAGGTATGAGGGACAGCTTGCACTGATATTGAGGAAGGAGTAGAAATCATCCTTTGAGAAACATACTGGAAGATTAAGGCCCAGTGCAGAAAAATGCTTTATTGAACAATTTCAATATTGTCATTTTGATTTATGTCAAGTTAAAATTTTGGCCTATTGTCACTATTTTTAGAAGTTTTAATGCATAATAATTACATGGAAAAGTAAGACACATTGTTGGAACAAGTCTAAAGCTTTTACATGATTTGGTTGCAAATAGGATGATATCTTGTGTGTTTAAGGTAGAAATGTTGGATTTTGCAAGTTTTTTTAGGCAAGTAACTTTTGCCCATCAACTCATGGGTGTTTTGTTCATATTACATTATTTAATTCTCACAGGTAGTTAAGGGAAAAATAAGGTGAACTTCATGAAACTCAGTGGGATAAAGTAAAGATCAGAGGTCCCTTAGCCAGGAGAACCAGGATTGGAACTGGTATTTTCATTAATTGTGTGATACCTGGGCCATACTCCACCTCAGGTGCCTGGGCTGCTGTTTTTCTCAAGGGCACTGAAGTTCAGTAATTTCTCTTAGATTTTTCAGTTCATTCTTTGGTTTTTGTTAAATGCCAGAGCCCTAAAATTGTTTGTTTGCCTGTATTTTCATTGTTTTAGAGAGAGTGAGTTCCCTAAGGTTTTCATTCTGCTATTCTAGAAGTCAGTCTTCAGGTGTTTGTTTTTATATCAGGTATTTTTTAACCCTGTAACTCTAGGGGGAGAAACCAGGACTAAATTCTATCTTCTAATTGACTAGGGAAAGGTGGGAGTGGGGTTGCAACTCTAAATGAAAGCAGCAAATGGTAGAAATTAAAGCAAAGGAGGTGGCCAATTCCTGTACCCATGAGAGAAAAAAAAAAAAGACAGTAATTAGGGCACAAGAATAGCTAAACCCTTGTCTCCCAAATCTCTACTCCATTGTTTACTCCCTGCCCCAACCTCTCCTATAGTGAGTCCATCAGGAGTTTGAAGCTAATCAAGAAATCCTAATCTCTTTGTAGGGGAATGAAAAGGAATTTAACAGTGCCTATTGTATGCATTTGATCCATAGAACAACCTGAGAAATACATACGATTATCTTCTTTTTATATATGAGAAACTGAACCTTCTTTAAGTAACTTGCTCAAAATGATAAAACTAGTAGTGACATGCCTGCATTAAAATTCAGGTCCTTTGAGTCTAAAACCCATACTTTTCCCACTGTGCCATTCTACCTCTAAAGAGGTATTTCCATTTCCAAGTTGGAACCCTAAATACATTATTCTATAGAAACATTGTTATACCTACCTGCTGATTAAGTTCTGTTATAGTGACATATAACATAGCTATTTTCTACATTATTTTGAGGATAGTGTTCCACTGCAGATATATCATGGAATAAATGATGTTTATGGGAAAGGCACCATGCTTCTCTTCTTAATACGCTCAGACACAGACAGTAGAAACACAATCAGTCATATCCAAAGTAACACATTCTGCTGATCTGGGAGTTAACTCAATTATGTGAAATACAACTGTGAAAAATTAATTTTAAAAAAGATTGCTGATATATTATTAGGCAAAAAAATAAAATGTGTAATGTCTAATAGCTTCTGTATGTATAAAGTTTTATTTTAAAAAGGTTTATTCACACATATATTCTTACACACATAGACATCCACACTCATATACATTATGGAAGGAATTATAGGTAACTTAATAATGGTTACCTTTGAGGAGAAGGGTTTTGGTACAATACAGGGTATGCACAAGACTGAGGAAGGCATTTCTTTTCCTTTTTTACCTTTCTGTATTTGAACGTTTGATCTTTACATGTGTTTTACTTCCATTTGTGTTTGTTACACTAATTGGAAGTTACTGAGTAATGAGATCATGGATGTTTCTGTTGTTGTTGCCTTCTGCACAAGGTACAAGATAACATTTTTCTAAAAAAGTTTATCCTTCAGAATAGAGGAAGTCACTCTTAGGTTTGACAGGTGGTATTAAACTATTTGATGGTAGCCTCGGGTTTCATCAGGTACCTTGGTGTTCTGCTCTGAAGACCAGGTATAGAGGCTTAGCAGCAGGACACTGGCTCCTATTCCACTTCTGCAGCAGAAATCCATATTCATTCAGTTTGTATGTTGGAACTCATGTAAGATTTCATTTTAAAAAATGGACCATTGCCAAACCAAAAAAAACTGGAAACCACGAATGACACAGTTATGTATGGGATAAGGAAGATTAGAATCAATAGCATACTGACAATAATAAAAATGATAAATGGCAGCTGAGAAAGCACAGTAGTATGGGGCGTATTCATCATAAGAATAGATATATACGTGTATGTATGTATGTATGTATATTTATATATGTATGTACTTCCTGGTAGTTCCTGAAGACTTTGCACTATTAAAGCTGAGTAAAATACTTGACCATTTTGGTAACTTTGAGTCAATATGAAAAAGGCTTACTGTGTATTGTATACCATATTCTGTTTAGGGAAGCAGGAAAGTGTGTTTTACATCAAAACATGTCCATTAAAATTATTAAAGAGTTTTAATGGTTTTAAGGTACTCTTCTGGCCAATTACTTTCCTTATTTGTAAATTGAAAGGAGATAATAATTCAAATAAAGATTTTGGTTCACATTTTAGTCGAATAATAAAAGGCTATCACACCACAATTGTTTGGTGTAACAAAATGCCAGGTTGTACTCAGTGATAACTGTAGAAGCTGAAGAGCATTCAGTGTGACACGTGCTCAGCCAGATGATTAATTTCCCCACTTGTCACCTGAAACTACTTATTTATCAGAAAATTTATGAAAAAGAACTAAGATCAGAATTTAAACAAAGTGATAATAAGCATGTACTTATATTGCAAATAAAATTCAAACTATCCTGAAGGCAGCTAAGGATTCTTCAGTGTTTTAAATCTATGTAAACTCCACACTTCAGACCATTGATTTCTGATAAAACCATAATACTTCTATTTTTTTTAAGATTTTATTTATTTATTAGAGAGCACAAGCAGAGGGAGGGACAGAGAGAGAGGGAGAAGCAGACCCCCTAGCAGGGAGCTCTACACAGGGCTCCATCTCAGGACCCTGTGATCATGACCTGAACTGAAGGCAGATGCTTAACCGACTGAGCCACCCAGGTGCCCCAAAACCGTAATACTTTTAAAGACAACTTAGGAAAAAAGGCAAGTGTGTAGGGAAGTAACCTGACATTAAATATATACAACCATCCAATAAAATAATAAGTTAGGGTCAGTGGTGGCTGACCATCATTTACTAACTGTGACTATAAGTTAATAAATATATAACTCTGAGTTCCTAGATATAATTCATGCAACATAGTATAAAATGCAATTAAAATTATGAGAGCAAGTTTAGGAACATAAACAACATTGTTGCTAGATATATCTGCTGAAGTATATTATTAAACATTATATACCCAATTCCGTAAAAATCAGAATATATGAATAGCCAACTATCAATGACAAGAAAGAATTAAAATAAATTAAACTTACATTTTTGTGATAGCATAGAGAAGAGCCCCACTGCACATTTGATGATGAAATGAGCCTGGTCAAGTGGAGAAAGGCTCCCTCAAAGATCCTGACTGGTGATACTCCAGTGGTTGACAGTGATACTACTATCCACTTCTTCCATCTCTAAAAGTGAAAACCCCAGCCATATCTCAAGGCCCAGCTAAATAACTCAGGCCTCCACTTATTGTTACCTCTTTCTAGAAAGTTCTGACAAAGTCCTAAGGTTTACACTTGTATATTTTTTAATTTGAGTATGGATTGCCGTAACTGTGGGAAGCCCAGGGTAAACCAAAGTCAAAATTACATACAGCAGTTCCTTTGATTGGTCCCAGGAGCAAATTCAAACTACAAGGCAAACACCCTTTTCAGCTTTTGCACATAAAGACCTCCTAGAAAGTTCCTTACCTCCCTTTCTTCTGTGCAAAACTACAGAATGATGCCTATGGCCATTCATGCTAAAAAACAATGAGCCCACAATTGAACTGTTAATATCCTCATATGTACATTGAAAATGTCTCAAACTTTCCAAGAAAAATAGTAAAAAGCACAAGGATCATAATTTAAATGAATGCAATGATAAATACCCCGTTATTTTGTAAAATAAAATGCCAAACTACATTCAATGACAATGGTGTGCAGAGGGTGGGTAAGATATCTACAAAATATTTACTTACCTGAATACCTTACTTAACCAAAGTTGTTCCTCAATAATACTAAGTGGCACACTCTTGTATGTATCACCTGTTCTTTTTTTTTTTTTTTAGATTTTATTTATTTATTCATGAGAAACAGAGGGAGAGAGAGAGAGAGAGAGAGAAGCAGAGGGAGAAGCAGGCTCCCAAGGAGCAGGGAGCCCGATGCGGGACTCGATCCCAGGACCCTGGGATCATGACCTGAGCCAAAGGCAGACGCTTAATCATCTGAGCCACCCAGGCGCCCTGTATCACCTGTTCTATTAGTAGTCTTGGTTATAACTAACAGAAACAAACCATTTGGTTGATTTTTTTTTTCACTTAAACAAAAGGATAACTTGTTACAAAGACCCCACGAGATTTTACAGAACGCTTGGCAAAGAATACAGCTGGGCCTCAGGTATCAGTGACTGTTTTAACTGTTTCTCTCTCTGGAATGTCTTCAGTCTGCCTTTACCTTTTTAATGATAGTTTAGTCCAGCCTGTTTTCTCCCTGTAAAATAGTTTATGTTCTGGAATTCCCTATCTCCCCCTGCAAAGCTACCCTTCTTTCAGTGTGGCTGATATTAGCTAAAGATTAAGAAAAAATTACACTGTTTCAGAGGTACAGATCTGTGATTCAACAGTCTTGTACAATTCACAGCACTCACCATAGCACATACCCTCCCCAATGTCTATCACCCAGCCACCCCATCCCTCCTATTCCCCCCCAAAAAGAAAATATTACACTGAATCAACTACTTTTTCTTACTATGTCTGTGGAACCTCCCAGAATTGTTATTTTTTTAAGATCTTATTAATCAAATGAGTCTCTGGTTAATGGAATTCAGTTGGGATTAGAATTATCTGTGGGCAATAGAAAGCCTCGAATGACAGGTTTTTTTTGTTTTATGATTTTATTTTTAAGCAATCTCGACACCCAACATGGGGCTTGAACTCAAAACCCTGAGATCAAGAGTCTTATGCTCCACTGATGAGCCAGCCAGGTGCCCCTCAAATGCCAGTTTAAATAAAACAAAAATTTATTTCTATCTTTGAAAATGTTGAAGGTCTATTGCCAGTACAGTCACCTCAAAAGGCATCAGGGACCCAGTCTCCTGTTTTGTTGATCCACCATCCTGGGCATGGACTTCCAAGATAGCCATCTTTGAACCATTGCCAATATGCCCCCTTCCAGTGAACAAGAAAAGGACAAAAAACAGTCACACCTACCTCTAGCAAGGGACATTAGAAAATAAATCTTTATTCTGGACAGTTGTATTACCCAGCTAAAAATCAAGAGTTCTAGAACTAAGAAGGAAGAGTAGAATGAATATTAGGGAACAGCCAACAGGCTGTGCTATAGAAGGCTATTAAAATGTGAGTTTTATAGTGGAGATGCAAATGAGCCCAAATCTTGGTATCTGTTCTATGAGACTATCTGAATAATAACTGCTTGAAACAGTTATTTTTAAATGACATTTGCCAACCAATCATGGGCTTCACAGGAAAATCAGAATATTTTGCAACTGAGCATGAAGAAATCTAGGAATAGTACTATAATAGAATGCAAAAACAAAACCCACAAACAAGAAACTTAAGCTAGCAAAAGTTAAATAGTATTTCCTTAAAAATCAGCTCACTACATTTATATAATGATGTCTGAAAAGATACGGTAATTTTCAGAGCATAAAATTACTGGTGAGGATACTGAGAAACATTCCCCTTTTTTTGGCACCTGTAATATCAATTCAAAAATATATTTGCACATAGGTACTGCAGGGTCTGGACCAGAGGGAAGCAAGAGAGGGTTGTAGGACACAAAATTTAAGTTAGTACTTGTCTCCTATTGGGGAAAGGATTTTACATCTGTACTACCCTGAGAGTGAATGCCTCCTTGAATCTTGTGCTCTAAGGTGCTGCCTTGCCTCACTCTAGTCCCAACCCTGGTGCACAGATGAGGGAAATTTGACAGACAAATGTGCAGTAGCTGTAACCCACTTAAAGGCCTTTGCAAACTGGAAAAATGAGCAGCCATAGCATTGAGAACATCTCTAAGAATTTGCCTCTTGATTTTTCTGACTGTATTTAATGGGAAAGATAAAAATGCTAAATTCTGTTTAAAAACAAATGAACAGGGGCGCCTGAGTGGTTCAGTTGGTTAAGTGGCCGGCTCTTGATTTTGGCTCTGGTCATGATCCTGAGGGTCCTGGGATCGAGCTCCATCTCAGGCTCCCCACACTCAACAGGGAGCCTGCTTGAAGATAATTTCTCTCTCCCACCCCCCTTCAAATAAATAAATAAATCTTAAAAAAAATAAAAATAAAAATGAATGAACAAACCATAATTAGAATGCCTGACTTTTTAAATAAATTTTGTATAATAATTAAAATTGACTTTGAGAGGTTATTCTTTTATATCAGTATATTCTGGAGTAACTGAATTAAAGTGCCTGTCACAGTTCTCCAGCTGACGATTGAATTGCCATTTTTTCCTTATGGAGACAAAAGTGTTCCCATATAGGAAAAGAATCTGAATAAGGTAAATAAATTATGTGTGTACTTTGATGATAAAGAATGCTTTGTAAAGTCTAAGCAGTTAGAACAAATGGTAAAGTGAGTGTTAGTGATGTGTATCAGCAGGATCACTTTAGGGTACATTATTGAAAAATGTGAAGGAAGCACCAATTACCCTTTACTGCATGAAAAAGAGGAACATACCTGTAGTGTTTGAACAGATTCATACAAACTATGACAGAGTCCTTCTCAACTGCAAGTACTGGATAGCTTTAGGCTATAATAGTAAGAAACAGACAAAAACAAAAAATGAAAAGAACCACAACAGAGTGTGCAGCAGGGCAAGGACTCATGTGAAGCAAGAGAGGCAACTAGGGTATAAAATTAAGAAGTCATTAACTCTTGAGGTGTAAGTGCAAACTTGCCACTTGTTTAAACTCAAGAGTTAGTGTCTCCTTAAATTTTGACAGTAGGTGCCTCATTTTTAAGGAGATACTCGCTCTCAGTGTCATGTGTGAACCTGAAAATGAGTGCCTCCTTAAATTTTGTGCAAAAAAATGTTGAAAAAGGGGGACCAATCTTAATCATCAGAACAAATGATCTTCTGTAAAACAAACTTACCACAAAACCAGAAGTTTTTTCTTAAAAAAACTTCTAATTAATATTTTTAGTGTGATTCAACTGGACATTCCATTAATAAATGAAATAAGCAAGTAGTCACCAAAAATAATGATCTGAGGCAAAACCTTAATCATGGGTGAATCTAGATAAAGAATATATGGGTTTTTATTGTACTATATTTGCAACTTTTCTGTAGGTTTGAAATTTTTACCCCAAGATGGTGATGGTAATAATTTGAGAATGGCAAAGAGCTCTTGGACGTGAAAAGACGGAATTTAAAAAATTTTAGATTATATATAGCTGATAGTATATTGCAGAAAATCAAATTAATGAATAAGAGGACAAACTTAAAAAATTCTTTCTAGAATTCAAGGTGAAAAGTGAAGAAATTAAAATTATGGGAGAGAAAGTAAAAACAAAGGCTAGAATTAGGAAATTCACTACATTTATTATAGGAGATGTAGAGATGAGAACAGATGAGGAAAATAATATATCAAAGAGAATTTATGTGAGTTAGTCAAAAAGACTTGAGTCTTTAGATTAAAAGAACTCACAAGTACTGGGCAAGATGAATGGAATGAGACCAAACTAGACATATCTGATAGTACTTTTGAATTTCAAAGGCAGGGTGATGGACATTGGGGAGGGTATGTGCTATGGTGAGTGCTGTGAATTGTATAAGACTGATGAATCACAGACTTGTACCCCTGAAACAAATAATACATTATATGTTAATTAAAAAAATAAAGAAAACAAAACAAAAAAAGGCAGGTTACCTACAAAGGAAATATTTTACCATCAGACGCTTGTGTAACATTAATTGCTGGAAACAATGGAGCATGTTTACGTAATTAAAAAAGAATAAATATCTGCAGACAGATGGAAACATATCAGATATATAAAAATTTATGAATTTGTAAAGATAATATCCAAATAGTTGATGGAGATTGTTAGGTCACCAACTCATTATTGTATACATTGATAAATAATGAAAAAGTCAAGTATTTATTCTGACTTTCCTTTATGAACTGTATTTCAAGATAATAGTTGATGAGGGAAAGTTCTGCCTCTATAGAAGAATTCTAGCAATGGAATGCAGAAGGAATGATATGATTAGAAAATTCACAATTTCATAATCCCTAAGGAAATAATGGTTCTAGCAACAATCAGCATGGCTGCTAAAACCCTTGAGGAAAGGTTTTATAATGGATGAATGGATCAGGCTGACAATACTCAACTGTAGTGATCAATCTTAATATCCTTAAGAGTATGACAGTCATTTTGTGCCTCTTGATATTGCAATAGCAAATATACAGAACCACCTTTAAACTATTCTTGCCAGAGAATTAAACTGAGATCTAATCAAGCCAGTGGTTGTAATAACTATCAAGAAATATGGGGTGGAGGTAGGTATGTAGAGGAATATGTGAAATGACACCGTGAAGATGCAATCAACCAAAACAGATAATGTGGGAAATCTTCCAAGACAGATGACCCAATTCATTTAACAAATGAATAGCTTGGTCAAAGTGTAGAAGAGGAGAAATTATAGATCTTGAATTTACTTATCTTTTAGAGATACATACTGGATTATTTACTGTTGAAATGATAGAATTCTGGGATTTGCTTTAAAATACTCTAGAAGAAAAATGTGTGTGTAGGGGGATAGTATTGGAGGGAATAACAAAACAAAATTGGAAAAAATATTGATAACTTTTGAAGCTAAGTAGTCGTTACATGAGGGTTCATTATAATATTTGTTCTACCTTTAAAATTTTCCATTATAAAAAATAAAAACAAAACAAAACAAAAACCCTAGAGGATTGAGAAAGATGTAGTATAATTCTAATTTAACTTTGAGAAGGAAAAGAAAGAGTAGAGCAGAGACTATATTTGAAGAGATATAATGGCTGAGGACTTTTTAAAACTGATGAAAGATACAGTCTGCTGATTCAAGAAGCCTAGCAAAAATCCCATTTGGGATAAAAGAAATCCATACCCGGAGACCTTGTAGTGAAACTTCAGAAAATGACTGATTGATAGGCAGATACAGGTAAATAGGGAGAGAAATAGAAGAGATCTTTAAATAAGCTCAGGGTGGGAAGAAGCAGTATACCTTCAAAGGAACACTGCTGATTTCTCAACAATAATAATGGAAGCCAGAGATAGTTCAATGATATCTCTCACATGATGAAAGAAAATAACTGCCAGCCTAGAATTGTATGTCCAGTGGAAAATATTTCAAGAATGGGGACAAAAATAGGGACGCCTGGGTGGCTCAGTTGGTTAAGCGTCTGCCTTCGGCTCAGGTCATGATCCCAGGGTCCTGGGATTGAGTCCCACATTGGGCTCCTCGCTCAGCGAGGAGCCTGCTTCTCCCTCTGCCTGCCACTCCCCCTGCTTGGGCTTTCTCTCTCTCTCCCTAATAAATAAATAAAATCTTAAAAAAAAAAAAAATGAGGACAAAAATAAAGATGTTTCCAGACAACCAGGTTTGCTCCCAACAGAAATTCTAAAACATGTAACTTAGGCAGAAGGAAATTACTCATTAGAAGATGAGGAATTCAAGAAACAAAGATCACACAATGGCAAATAGGTAGATAAATTTAAGCACAAATTGGTGGCTCAGGTCATGATCCCAGGGTCCTGGGATTGAGCCCCACATCGGGTTCCCTGCTCTGCAGGAAGCCTGCTTCTCCCTCTCCCTCTCCCTCTGCCTTCCACTCCCCCTGCTTGTGTTCTCTCTCTCTCTCTCTGTCAAATAATAATAAAAAAATCCAAAAAAAAAAAAAGAATGGGTGTTATCAGTGTGTTAAAAAAACAATAATATCTCATGATGGGCTGAAATAAAAGAATTAAAATATATGAGAACAATAATATATAAGCTAGGAGTTAGAATGAGTACACTGATGTGTTCTGAGTTCCTTATATTATTGAGAAGAAGGATAAAGATATTGATTGATTGCTCTTTAGACCTTGATTAGTTTAGGAAGCATGTTATAATTTTTAGGGTAACTACTAAAAGGATAGAAACATAGTGTTTAACTTCCAAACTAGAGTGAATGGAGGAATGATTTTTAAAAATAATAATTCAGTAAAAGGAGAGAAAAATAAACACAAAGTGGTTGGAACAAATAAAAAATTTAAAATAATATGATAGATTGAAACTCTGGTAATTAAATCTAAATGGACTGAATGTTCCAGTTAAAAATAAAGATTATCAATCTGGATTTTAAAAATATCCAAGTATACACATCTAAAAATAGATGAAAGATTGAAATTAAAAGACTGAAAAAAGGATTTACCATGACATTAACCAAAAGAAAACCAGTGTTGCCATATTAATATTGAATATAATAGGTTTTAAGGCTGAATGCGTTACTAGATATAAAAACTGATCATCGCATCATGATACAAGATTCAGTTCACCAGAAGGATAAACTTTTGAATTTGCATCCACCTACTAACATATTCTCAAAATATACAAAGGTAACTTTGAAAGAACTACAAAAAGAAGCAGATAATCCATATGATAGTGAGCAATTTTAGCACCTTTCTATAATTGATGGAATAGGTAGACTCAAAAAACAGTAAGATTTAGACTCAGTTAACAATTTTGACCTCATAAAATACTACACTATACAACTAAAGAATTCATTTCTTTACAGTGACTGTATCTTAGGCTCTAAAGTAAGTTTTCAACAAATTTGAGAGGGTCGGAATGATGTTTTATGCCCATAGTGCAGTTACTCTAGAAATCAATAACAAAACAACTAGAACAAACCCATATATTTGAAAATTACTGTATACATTTTCACGTAACATATAGGTCAAAGAAGAAATTATACATAGAAAATAAACTATAAATCCAATGAAATATTTTGGTTTTACTACTTGACATGTTGATGAGGAGGATATTTACAGTCAATTTGAACTCCTATAATCATTTCTATGAAAGTTTTATGTTTATTTAAACTTCTCGCTTGGCACTGTTATTGAATATAAGTCCCAACTTGAAGGGCCTGAAGAACAAGTTTGACATGTTTGAACTTGGAGAAGAGTCTCAGAAACAGTCAGTACAGTTGAGTTAATGGAGCAACTAGATATTGTAAAATGGCTTAATATTTCTTTTATTGTCTGTTTCCATGGCATTTAAGCATACTTTTAATGGTAATAGGTATTCTTTAACTGGCTTATGTACAGAAGGCCAAACTACTGTGGGACAAGTAAACTCTTTAATACCTGGATTGAGTTGTAATCTAAGGATTAATATATGCACTATATATTGGCTCCATTAGTGCCATTTTCATAAGGGTGTGTGAGCATTTTCTTTGCAAACCTGCATGTACTTAGATCATTTCATTAGGTCTTTAGTTTATAACCCAGGAATTTTTTTCACCTTTAAAAAAAAAGAAAACTTATAATATTGTTCAGCATAGTGCTGCAGAAAGACAACTTTTAAAATTAGATAAACCTTTTAAATAATGATCTTAATGAGAAACAAAGCCAATGATTGAAAATACATTGTGAATAAATTAATTATTCTTTGGGAATGTAAACTTAAAAGTTCTTGATACTTTGATAAATAAATTTGTGGTGTTACTTTGTAGTAAAATGTATTTATGTTTTAGTACTAAATTCCTCAGTTTGAGAGCATTCTCATACCCAGAATACCTTGGGAAGTTCAAAAGATAATTGTTTTTCTGCACTATATCGTAATTTCTAGTTCTAAGTTATAATAATTTGCTGTAATAATTTGAATAAAAATCCTAAAAGTATTTCTGCACCACCACCACAAGATGCCATTGGAGTGGAAACTGTTAAGTTAACTTTGAGCTGTATCTTAGCTGTGTTTGGAAGACAGGTTTTAACATAGCTGGGCTTTTTTCTTTCTTTCTTTCTTTCTTTCTTTCTTTTTTTTTTTTTTTTACAAAGACCATCCACACTTCTTATAGTAAAACTCTGTAAGTAAGCAAAACAGAAAAGGTTCATCTAATTGAGTGATTAGTATAAGTAACAGAGTTCATTTTTTTATTTTATTGTATTACGTTATATTAGTCATCATACAGTATATCAGTAGTTTTTGATGTAGTGTTCCATGATTCATTGTTTGCATATAACACCTAGTGCTCCATGCAATACATGCCCTCTTTAATACCCATCACTGGGCTAACCCATCCCCCAACCCCCCTCCCTTCTAAAACCCTCAGTTTGTTTCCTGGAGTCCATAGTCTCTCATGGTTTGTCTCCCCCTCTGATCTCCCCCTTCATTTTTCCCTTCCTTCTCCTAATGTCCTCCATGCTATTATTCCTTATGTTCCACAAGTAAGTGAAACCATACGATAATTGACTTTCTCTGCTTGACTTATTTCACTTAGCATAATCTCTTCCAGTCCCATCCATGTTGATGTAAAAGTTGGGTATTCATCCTTTCTGATGGCTGAGTAATATTCCATTGTATATATGGACCACATCTTTATCCATTCATCTATTGAAGGGCATCTCAGCTCTTTCCACAGTTTGGCTCTTGCAGACATTGCTGCCATGAACATTGGGGTGCATATGGCCCTTCTTTTCACTACATCTGTGTCTTTGGGGTAAATACCCAGTAGTGCAATTGCTGGGTCATAGGGTAGCTCTATTTTTAATTTTTTGAGGAACCTCCACACTGTTTTCCAAAGTGGCTGTACCAACTTGTCTTCCCACCAACAGTGTAAGAGGGTTCCCCTTTCTCCACAACCTCTCCAACATTTGTTGTTTCTTGCCTTGTCAATTTTTGCCATTCTAACTGGTGTAAGATGGTATCTCAATGTGGTTTTGATTTGAATTTCCCTGATGGCTAATGATGATGAACATTTTTTCATGTGTCGGTTAGCCATTTGTATGTCTTCTTTTGAGAAGTGTCTGTTCATGTCTTCTGCCCATCAGAGTTCATTTTTTAATAGAAAAACAGTTTATTCTTTCACGTACTCAGAATAACTTGAATTATTAAGTAGAGGTCTTCATTTGGCCTGACTTTCATGAGTTAAATGTGTTAGTAATATGTACTTCAGATTAACACACAATGTAAAAAAGTTTGTTCTATTACATATTGTTCCCCTTATATATATTTCTTTAGAACTTGTTAATATCTTTATTTTACTTAACAAAATTGTACCTTTTATAGCAGTTATACAAATAAGTTATTCTTGTATCAGCTTATAATATCCCTACAAATTTAGAATTGACTGAAAATATTTTTAATATAGAAATTATTTTACTTATTTGCTTTTTTCCCCAGAAAAAAAGTATGTTTCCTATAGAGCACCTTTAACATTTTTAGAAAGAAAAATTATAATTTACTTAATACAAATGAACATACCATGCCCAAAATATAACCAATTCTATATTAATAATATTTGAATGATGAGGCTTTAGATTGTATATAACCAAAGATATTACAGGTATGTTCTTCATTTTGAAAATACTAACTCAGACACAGGTGCCTGGGTGGTGAAGTCAGTTGGGCATCTGACTCTTGGTTTTGGCTGGATTGTGGTCTTGGGGTTGTGGGATCCAGCCACACGTCAGCCTCCACACTCAGCCTAGAGTCTGCTTGGGGTTCTCTCTCCCTCTCCTTCTGCCACTTGTGCTCTCTCTCTTTTTCTCGCTCTCTCTCAAATAAATAAATCTTTAAAAAAAGAAAATACTAACTCAGACACATGTGTACTTTATAATTTTCATGGGTAGCCATCATAACTTTGATAAACATAGGCAATAAAAAGACATTCATGGATGGCTATAATCAAAAACACAAGAAACAAGTGTTGGTGAGGATATGGAGAAAAAGGAATCCTTTTGCATGGTTGGTGGGAATGCAAACTGGTGCAACTATTGTGGAAAACAGTAGAAAGGTTTCTCAAAAAGTTAAAAATAGAACTACCCTATGATCCACTAATCCCACTACTGGGTATTTACCCCCCAAATACAAAAACACTAATTCAAAGGGATACATGCACCCCTATGTTTATAGCAACATTATTTACAATAGCTCAATTACGGAAGCAGTCCAAGTGTCCATTGATAGATCAATGGATAAAGAAGAGGGAGCGCACACACACACACAGGAATATTATTCAGCCATAAAAAAGAATGCAATCTTGGGGCACCTGGGTGGCTCAGTCAGGTAAGCGTCCGACTCCTGATTTTGACTCAGTTCACGATCTCAGGGTGTGAGATTGAGCCCTGCCTTGGGCTCTGCACTGGGCATAGAACCTGCTTAAGATTCTCTCTCTCCCTCTCCTTTTGTTCCTCCTTCCCTCCCTAAAAAATAAAAAACAAAAACAGAAAAGAATGAAATCTTGCAATTTGCAATGACATGGATTGAGCTAGAGAGTATAATGCTAAGTGAAATAAATCAGTCAGAGAAAGACAAATACCATATGATTTCACTCATATGGGGAATTTAAAAACAAAACAAATGAGCAAAAAGAGAGAGGGAGAGAGAGAGAGAGAGAGACAAACCAAGAAACAGATTTTTAACCATAGAGAACAAACTGATGGTTACCAGAGGGGAGGTGTGTGGGGGAATGGGTGAAATAGGAGATGGGGATTAAGGAGTACGCTTCTCATGATGAGCATTGGGTGTCTTATGGAAGTGTGAATCACTATATTGGACACCTGAAACTAATATAACACTGTATGTTAACTATACTGGAATTAAAATTGAAAAATTGGAAAATAAAAAGACATTCATGGAAATTTCTAAAAGATATTTTTCAGTAGAAGTACCATCATTATATGACTCTGAAGTCAAACTTTTATTTACTCTGAAGGAGGCATCAAAAGTAGTCTTAGCCTAATTCATAGCTTTCTGACACCTCAAAAAGAAGGAAAAGCTAATTGAATAGCATATGGCTTGCCAAATGCTTTTTTTAAAAATTGAGTATATATAGTATATAGTTTAAAATAAAATTTGCTTTGAGTACTATGATAAAATTCTCTTTATTATATAAAACATTAGTAACCTGAGTATTTTCATTGTAAGAAATACTATCATGTGTGTACATTTGTATTTTTTTAAAGGGTATTAGATGCTAAAGTGCTATAAAATAGAATCTGAAAACTTCTTAGGAGTTAACCTCTTTTGACACGGTTAGAGATACTAGTCATGTGGAATGCTATAGGAAGCAGTTCAGCAATACTCATTGCCACTCTTAACATGGCCTGAATATGAAGTAAAAATAAATTATTTCTCCTACTAAAATGAGATACTTACTTTAAAATTTGCCAAGACAATAAGTAGTGTATTTCCAGTAAATATTTGTTAATGGTAATGATAATTGATTTTCCTTAAGTGAGAAATAAACCAATTCAAAACTGGATGAAACAAAAAAATGGATAATTATATTTTTCTAAGAAAGAAGTGTTCTATGGGAATGGCTTTCAAAGTTTGTGATGGGGGTAGTGTCCACTAAATAGGATATCTCTAAAGACATCTGGGGACATGCCTGTCCTCATGTGCTATTTCATACATTCATTATGTAGCCCTCACTCTATGCAAGATGCTCTACTGTGAACTAGGAGGAAAAATATGACTAAGCTAAAATCTTTGTCTTCTACAACTTACCAAATATGGCAGGCACATAAACAAAAAGTATGATACAGTATACTTAGGGCTTTAATAGAGATAGGCTAGAGTACTGTAGGACCATTAATGAGAGTATTATGTATACCTCACTAGCTCTTCTCCAAATACTCCTCTTTAGAGGTTAGGAGGTGGAAAAATTTGCGTGTGTGTGTGTAGTGTGTGTGTAGTGTAGTGGTGGTGAGTTGGACAACAGAGATCACAACTGATCTGAATGGTTAAAGGACAGTTGGAGTTCACTAAATGAGCAAAGAAAGGAGAAGGGCGTTTCAAAAGAAACAGATGGGCAAAAACATCGAAATATGAAAGTGCTTAGTTCAAGAGACCATGAGCACTACTGGTGTGATTGTAAGTAGAATAGGTGAGTAGAGTACCTAGGCATAAAAATGGGATCGGGGGGGCTCCGTCGGTTAGACGGCCAACTCTTGGTTTCGGCTCAGGTCATGATGTCGTGGTCATGAGATTGAGCCCTGCATCCGGTTCTGTGCCCAGCACGCAGTCTGCTTCAGATTCTCTCTTTCTTTCCTTCTCTCTCCAGCTCCCGTGCTCTCTTTCTCTCTCTCAAATAAATAAGTAAAAAAAATGGGATCAGGTTGTGAATATTTTGAGGCATGATTGATAGAAATGTGGACTTTATTGTGTAGACATTAGGATATTAGTAGCAGTCTCTTGAAACCAGGTACTCTGACCTCAAGCTTTTATTTACTCTGAAGGAAATATCAAAAGTAGTCTTAACAGGGTGCCTGGTTGGCTCAGTCAGTAGAGCATGAGACTCTTGATCTCAGGGTTGTAAGTTCAAGTCCCTCCTTGGGAGTAGAGATTACTTAAAAATAAAATCTTAAAAAAAACAAAAAGAAGTAGTCTTACCCTGATTCTTAGCTAACACCTCAAAAAGAAGGCAAAGCTTAATGATACTATTAAAAAGCTTAATGATACTATTCAAAGGCTATGTACTGAACTGCATAGATGAATATCAAATGCATTAAGCTAAGTGAAAGAAGCCACACTCAAAAGGCTACATTCTGTATGATTTCACTTTTGTGGCACTTTAGAAGAGACAAAGCTGTAGGGACAGAAATTCATCAGTGATTGTCAGTAGGTAAGGGGATGCATAGGAATTTGGGGGTTGGAGGTGGGTAATGGAATGGTGCTACTATATACAATTGTGGTGGAGGTTGCGCAACTGTATGCATTTGTTAAACTTACAGAACTGCACTTTGAAAGGGTGAGTTTTCCTGTATGTAACGTCTATCTTAATAATAATAATTGTAATAATAATAGTAGTGGTTACAGAAGCCAAGTGAGTCCCTGAGCAAAAGAGCCATCCTGTAGCAGAATTAATAGCATTTCCAGAGCAGTTTCTCTTAACATTTCATCTTCATTGCCTTATCCCCACTATCTTACCTGTCTACAGCTTCTGCTGTTCATGGTGGCTTTTGGCATTTTTACCTGAGGCCCCAGTGACCTCCCTTGATAGATCTTGGCTTCAAGATTATAAGCAGAACCATTGCTCACTCGGTTATTTCTAGGTTCAACCATGCACACCCTTAGTTTCTATTCCATAAAGGAAAGACATGACCAGATTTCAGTAGAATGAGAATTTTGAGCAAAGCAGTGAAGATGGAATGAAAGGATGAATAAAGCTATAAAGTTAAAATTGACAAGAATAGGATCTGAGGGAGAAAAGGGAAGAAGAAGAATCAAGGATGATTCAGTAGTTTCTAGCTTGCGCAACTGGTTGGATTGTTCATTTCACTCATTCAAAAAATAATTATTGGATTACTGAACTGTACACTTAAAAATGGTTAAACTTGGGGGCTCCTGGGTGGCTCAGTCGGTTAAGTGTCTGCCTTTAGCTTAGGTCATGATCTCAGGGTCCTGGGATCGAGCCCCACATTAGGCTCCCTGTCCGGTGGGGAGTCAGCTTCTCCCTCTGCCCCTCCCCCTGCTCATGCTCTCTTTCTCTCTCACAAATAAATAAATAAAATCTTTTAAAAAATGGTTAAGCTTGGTAAATTTAATATTATCTTTTTTACCACAACTGAAAAATATATTTATGTTAAATATATTTATTGAGTATCCACAGTGTGCCAAGCATTATGTTTGATAGTGGATATAATAACAGACATGGTTGCTGCCTTGCAGAGGTACCACAAAGTGAACCCAGAAGTATATACATAAAAATCATGGTAAACACTTTGGAGAAAAAGAACAGGCTACTTGCTATAAGAGAGAATGATAGGAGACCTATTAAAAGATAGTGAGAAGACAACAATAGGAACCGTAGGAGAGAAGAAGAATTTTAGACAGCATGTACGAAGACCTTGAAGCAAGAAATAACTTGTTATGTATAAAGAACTGAAACAAGGCCCATGTAACTGGAATGTAGTGAACAAGGAGAGAGTGATGTTATAAAAGTGTGGAGAGGTAGGTGCTGCTCAGGTCATGAAGGATCTCATGGATCGTGGGAATGATTTTTGCATTAAACCCATGTGTGGTAGAAGGCCATTAAAGTTAGAGTGTATGCATGTATGTATGTATTAAGAGAAGGGCGACATGATTTGTAACCTCACATTCTGCCTTACTTGTTGCTTTAATGAACTGTCCCTGCTTTTATCCAAAGATCATCCATCACCATGGGTATTAGACCCATCCCTCTGGTCTAGTCAAGGGCTTTGATCCTGATTTTAACCCTCTCCTTATTGCATCAGTATCTTACTCTGTACCTGATCACCTCATTTAGCTTAGAAGAGATCTACAGCATAGCCCATCTTAAAAAGAAACAAAACTTTCTATATACCACATGTCCCTTCAACTGCTTTCCCATTTCTCTGCCTTCTGTTGAAAAAGTTGTCTATATTAATCATTACTTTTTTCCAGTCTACTTCAAACAGGCCTTTCTTTCTCCTTTTGTTCTTTGAAACCCCCTGGTTAAGTCACCTCCATCTTGCCAAATCCAGGGGTGAATTTTAGTCCTTATGTTATTGATCCCTCCAGCAGCATTAGTGTGGCTGACCACTCTTTCCTTTAAAAAAAAATGTTAGTAGAATTGTTTTAGCCAGATAATATATTAATGTGGTTCAAAAATCAAAATAATATAAAAAGACGTACATTGGGAGGTCTTGGTACCACCCCTGTCCCAGTTCACCGTACTATGCCCCCTCCACCCCACCTTTGTAAAGATGACCACTTCTATTAGCTTTTTGTATTTTTTTCCCAGTGGTTTTTACACATGTAGGAGCAAAACTGAATATTTATTTTTATTCTTCCTTTTCTTGCCCCAAAGGTAACATCCTATGAACGCTGTTCTACACCTTAATTTTGCTCTTTTCATTTAACAGTATATCCTGGGAATCTTCTCATTTTAGTAGATGGAGAGCTTCCTCATTCTGACATCTCTATTCCAGTATGGGAATGTACACTTAGCCAGTTACCCATCCATGGTGTTATTTCCAGTCTTTTGTTTATTATAAGCAATGCTGCAATGAATGACTGCAGATTACTTTAATATGTTAGGTAAATCATCTGAAATGAGTCAAAAGGTAAATGCGTTTCTAATTTTGAAAGACCTCTTCTAAAGGGGATATACCATTTTGCAATTAAATCTAATCCTGTGATTTAAAATACTATCTATATAGTAATATATCCCAGATATATCTCTTAACTCTAACTTTTACCTGATTTGCTGTCTGCTCAGGATCTCTCCTTGTGCAAAATTGAACTCTTCATTTTCCTCCCAAACTTACTATTCCCCCTCCCCATTTTCCCCATCTCTCAATAAATAGCACTTCCAGTTGCTCAGGCAGAAGACTTAGGAGCCCATCTTTTCTCCTTCTTTTCCTACACACCATCTATTGAACAGAACTTTATGTGGTGGAAATGTTCTGTATTTGCACTACTGTGGTAGCCACTGGCCACATGTGCACTTAAAATGCAGCTGGTATGACTAAAGAACTAATTTTTAAATTTTATTTAATTTTAAATAATTATCCTTATGTGACTAGTGGTTACTGTATTGGACAATGCAGACTGTATGTTCCATCAGTATGTCCTAGAAGTTCTGCTCTTCAAAATGTATTCTAAATCTGATTCCTTCTCACCATCTCCCCCACTCCACCTTAGTATAGTCCTCTGTCATTTCTTTCCTGGACTACTTCAGTGGCCTCCCAACTTCTCTCTCTGTTTCTACCTATATACCCTATCCAATGTCTGTTTTCTACATGGTAGAAATCTTTTTTAAAGATTTATTTATTAGAGAGAGAGCACACACACACACATACACACACACACACACACACGTGGGCGCGTGCGAGAGAGAGAGACAGAGAGAGAGAGAGAGAGAGAGAGAGTGGGGGAGGGGCAGAGGGAGAGAATCTCAAGCAGACTCCCTGCTGAGTGTGGAGCTTGATGCGGGACTCCATCTCATGCTCCTGAGATCATGACCTAAGCTGAAATCGAGTTGGATGCTCAACCGACAGCCACCCAGGCACCCCCACAGTAGAAATCTTACAAAAATTGTTATTTCATATTGGATTTATGCAAAATAATATATAAAATACATAGGTAAGTTATGGATCCTAACAACAATGTGAATACCAACCAGTGTTAAGAACTAAAGCATTGCCAATAATGTCAAGTCTACAGGTAATGCTTCTGCCCTATCCTTCTGCCTATGTTCTACCTCTCCTCCCAAACACACAGCTGCTAACCATTCTCTTATAAATATGAACCCCTAAACAATGTTTATTTCAAGCTTTACAAAAATGGCATTATCCTGTATACCTAAACATATGTTGTTTGATTTTCCTTGCTTTCAATCTTTGCACAAATGCATTATCCTTTTAATAGACTTCTCTATTTACTCAATATTATGTTTCTAAGACTTGTACCTGTTGTTATGTACAGCTGTAGTTTATTCATTTTCATTGCTATGTAATCCATTCCATGGAGCTTACCATGACTTAGCCATTCTCCTGATGATAGAGATAAGAATTTCCCCCCACATTTCAGCCATTAGGAATGATATTGCTGTGAATATTCTTTATATCTCTTGATATAAGGGTTTTCTTGGGGTAATGATACTCAGTGTTAGCTGGGAAACTTAAAAAAAAAAAAATCAATGCTTGGACCTTCCATCACACCAGTACCTTAGAATCTTTAGAAGTGGAGTTGGACATTAGTGTTCTTTTCGTTTTTTAATTGTCCAAATGATTTTAAAGGTTAGCGAGTATTAAGAGCCACTGTGTCAAAAGTATTCCTAGGAATGGAGTTTCTTGGTTGTAGGGGTACGTCAATTTAAAAAACTATTTATTTACTTACTGTAAAAGATAACACACACACACAGATATACTCGAAACAAAAACATTTTTCTGCCCTTGGAAAACCCGTGTCTTTCACTCAGTGTTCACTCCTCAGGTTTTCGTTTATATGAAAAAAATATTTTGTGCCTAGCAATTCAATAAAAACATATTTTATGCAGGTTCTTTTGCAGTGTAAAATTCTCTAGAGTATTTTTTGAAACTAGAAGTCTCACTAGGATGATCTTTTAAAATCATTAATCAGATTATGTCACTACCTTGTTCAAAACCCACCAATGGCCTCCCATTACAGAATAAAATTACCATGGCCTATAAACCCCTGTCTCACCTGGTTTTTGTCTTTGTCTCCAACCTTTTTTCCTACCACCCAGTGCCTTTTTTATTCTGTTAGAGGCATGCTGGTCTTCTGGTCCTCAAGCATGGCCTGTTCATTATGGCCTCAGGATCTTTACATTTGTTTTTCACTCTGTCTGGAACATTATTTCCCAGATTTTCTCATGGCTCATTTCCTCATTCCATTCAGATCTCTTTTCAATGTCACCTCTTTAAAGAGGCCTTCCCTGACTACCCTATATAAACCACCCCCCCTTTTCTTCATTACTATCTTCTTATCTATATACTTTAATAGTTACCATTTTTTTCCCCAACTACTCTATATGAGCTCTATGAGATCATGGACTTCTTCATTGCTGTGTCCTTAGAACCTAGCATGGGTGCTTATTAGCATAGTAGGTGCACAATAAATATTTGTTGGGTAGGTGGATGCATGACCTGTTGAATAAATAGGGAGGAAGGAAGGCAGAAAGGAAGGAAGAAAAGCAATCCTGGTTCTGCCTTCAGTAGAGAAAGAGAATACAAGAAGAATAAGTTTGTATTAAAGAAAATGAATTCAGTTTTAGATAGTTTTAGCTCCTCCTTCCATACTTTCTTTTCCCCTTCTTCCATCTGAAACATGCACCTACACATAGATGTCAGGATTAACAATGAAACTCGTCTCGCCTTTTTAAGGGATTAGCAAACTGTAGATTTTGTGAAATAGGGCGTTAAAATTAAAAGCTGTGTAAGAAACAAAAATGCAAACTCTAAGAAAATGACCCTTCATCCTCCTTCAAGGATGTCTGAGCTCAGAGTAATTAGGAAGTGGTGGCCTATTGAGGCTTCCAGGGGAAAACTCGTTAATTGTGAACTTTACACAGAAGATATTTCAATCATGAACTCAGGAGCTGAAGAGTCACCCCTGCTTCAGGATAACAGAGAACAAGGGCATGGAGGACTGAGCCTTGGGCCTGGGACAGGGACATCTTTAGACAAGGGCTGTTGTCAAGTCCCATGTGGAGAAAATAAAGCTGGCTCCAATAGTCTCTTAAGATACATGATGTATTTTAGTAGGGAAATAGGCAACATAAATATTTTGTAATTTTCTAGTTTCTCCTCTCTGCTTGTTCCTGTTATTGACTGTCCAGATTCAGTGTGTGGTCTCTCAGGCAGGGTATGAAAGCACACAACCTTGGTAGAATTTTTTGGATGTGGATTTGAAGAGTATTTCTAAATCAGGTGACAGCAGGTAACATCAGGGTTGGAGATAGGGTACCTGCCACTTTTTCTGTCGTAAATATTTTACATTTATCCATACTGGAGTTCCATGTTGAAACCATCTGGAAGAATCTTGAAGAAGATGGTGGTCCCCACCTGCTAGGATCATAAAAGTTCTTAAGAAAATTGTGGAACAAAGAAGTTTAAGACTATCCGATACACAACATTTTACTTTCTTTTATTTTAGTCTACTTCCATATGAACTAGACTTATCTCAAAGAAATAAACCTATTGGTCAGTTGACAGAAGTTCACTTTGCATGATAACAATTCCTTACATTTGTAAAGTGCTTTATAGTCTCCAGAACATTTAAATATACATAATTTATTTTATTCTCTCTGCAAAATCATGAAGTAGGTATGGTGAGTGCTGTTTTTTCCCCATTTTAAAAATAAGGAAACTAAGGCAAAGCTCAGGCCACTCATTATATCACATACTATCTAGTATAAGTGTGCCACATCTCAGGCAAATACAAATTTGTAAATAAATTTGTTGAGTACTTCTAAAAGGAGTCTTTTATTTATAAAAGTAGAATTTGGAAAGCCTCCTTTAAATACTAAACTTTGCTAGTACATTTAAGTGCATTAAGTGCAAAAAGCTTGGAGAACAGAGAATTCGTAGTCTGGTAAGTCACTACCAGGGCTCCTGGGTGGCTCAGTCGGTTAAGTGTTGCATATTCTTGATTTTGGCTCAGGTCATGATCTCAGGGTCCTGAGATTGAGCCCCGCGTCAGGATCTGCACTCAGTGTGGAGTCTGCTTGAGTTTCTCTCTCCCTCTACCTCTCCCCACCATTTGCTCTCTCTATATAAAATGAATAAATAAATCTTTAAAGGAAAAGAAAAAAAGTCACTACCAATATCAGATAAATAGAAAATGAAGACTAAGTATTTAGCCTAAAATTGCATTGTTGAGAAAATATAACTTAACAAAACTAAATTACACACAGGTGTTAAAAAAAATGGTGCTATCTTAAAAATGGTAACGTTTTTGTATTTTATTTTTACATCCTTTGAATTTTATTTAGAGTTTTGTCTCTCAGAATTTGAGAAACTATAGTAAAATGTATTTTATGAGCTTGATGACAAATAATCTTAAGTTTGTTTATATTTATACTCATACATTTTGCTGTCAGTGCCAAACTGCATTAAAATCTCTTGGAAAATTTATCTTTTGTATTAAGAGTATGTTGTATTATGAAACAGTGACAAGGCATCAGTAACAGCTGTTTAAATTTATATGTAAGTAGCTAAGTAATTTTTTCTAATCTTATATTCAGTTTTACCTTATACTAAAAATCTCATTTAAGGCCAGCAGCATAGGATATTATAGACAAGATTTCTTTTCCTTATTAAGCCATAGATTAACAGTAGCCTTTTCCTTGATTGCTTGAAACTAATTGGGCTTGGTTTTTCTTAACTTAGCAGTCATCTTTTTTAACTTGGACATAAGCGTGTGTAAGTGTTCCCATATTTTAGTCATGGTGAATTATGAGCATATTAAAAATAATTATCTTCACCTCATAAATCTTTTCGTCAAGTTTATTTTAGTGCTTACTTTAATCTTCCTGTTAATGTCTCCTAGTTTTGGTCAGTTAAGGGTGGCAGTAAATTATAGATTTGAGCTGTATTTAGCATAGAGAAAAAGGCCAGTGGCGTAATGTATTATAGCTGTAGTTCATAATCAGTGTCTGTTGAGAGTTTTGAGGCATTAATGAAACCCATCTATTTTGCTGCTTATTAGAATTGGGAACTTATTTTTTAAGCTGAATACAATAATTTAGTTTCATTGGCAGATTTTGAAAATTAAAGAATTAGAGATGCCAGTCTATGGAGGAAAAAGAAAAGTGACATTTGCCAAACACAAATGGTGATAATAGGGTTAGAGTAGATCCTCTGAGTTAATTCATGCTGATGAAGGTAGGCACAATTAGTAATATGAACATTGAGTTGGTTTAGGAAAAAAGAAACAGCAGCATACTACCAAAAATCAGGATGATTATTTATAATTGTTTAGCAAATATGATAATAATGAATATAACACATTTTGAGATTGTAGGCTTCAAGATTAGATGACTACATGGTATATATGAGGTACTTATGAGACAGTGTGAGCACATCAGTTATATGTTCCACAAGGCATTTTCTCAGACATGTTCAACAGTGTGCTTTGCCATTGCTTCTCCATTTGTTGAATTCAGGATGACCTTTGCATGAATAAAGTCAAATAGGATTAAGGCAGGAATTTTCAACAATAGAAAAGAGCAACAGATGTAGCCGACTTTGAACGTGGGAGGATTGTTGATGCACTGTTGCCTAAAGGGAGTGTCTATAGTGGAGGGAAAGGAAAAGGAAAGGGAAAGTAAAAAATAAGTTTACAAAATATTAAAAATGTAAAAGAGGAGTAAAAATAGTCCAAAATACCTCTCCAAGGTCTTTTGTAATTGGGAAGAAATTATCTTGTAATTTAAAGATCCTTTAAACTGTATAACTTTTTTCCTTTTGTATTACAAATATATAGTTTGAAATACACACACACACACACACACACACACACTTTTGAAAATATGGATGAAAATATATGTGGTTAGGAAATTTGCAGGTAATACTACGTGGTATCTGTGAAGGCTGTTCTTTCTATTGTCTTATTCCATTTTGGGCTATAACAATATAAAACTATGAATGTTGCTCACAAATTATTCTGTTAGTTTTAAGCATAAAGTAACAAAAGATAAGATTCCAAAATAATTGTATCTGTGGTGAGACCATAATTAATTTCTGGCTGGTAATGTGAAACATTTTAAAACAGTCATTGCATATAAATCACTTTATTTCATCTTAGTTTGCTTTGTTTCTTATAATAATGGAGTTGGTTTATTTTTAAAAGAATATTAGTTTGTCATATAGATTCTCTTTTCAGATTATTTAATTTTAAACAAAATCTAATCCTTGGTGTCTATTGTATGCTAAATGTACATCCTGTAAGAACTGACTGTTTTGGCAACAGTGTTTTCTGGTTCCTGATAATATAAGTCCCTAAGTGAGCTATTGTAGTTTATGATAATGAATAATCTTTAAGCTGTAAAAAAAAAAAAACAAAATGAATAAAGCATTTAAAACAAAGAGATAATTTTATGCTTCAACTATGAATAACTGAAAGTTCTTTAGAAAGCTTAGTGGGAAAGTTTATGAGGAAAAATAAATAATGAAATGGTTTTATTTGTTTAAATTTAATTAAATGTAATTTATGTAATGTAATGTATTGGAAATGTAATGTAATTTATTTAAATTACATGCTAAGTCTTAAAGGAACATTGTATATAAAATACTTAAACTGCTAAAACTTAATGTAGCATTCTTAGAATAAATTTCTATCAGTATGAATCTATGTAATAGTTAACTCTCGTAATGCCTATAGTTCTAGTTTTAAAATATGTGAAGGAATGGATGTAAGAGGATAGTAATAAAAATATTAATAAATGATTTAAATAAGTGGTTAAAAATTTGGGATAAGAAAGAAAAATCTAAACATTTTGAGTCAATAGGTCCACTCCCTCAAAGGAGAAAAATTTATCCATAGTTTCTTCATAGAATACAAGGTTTTCAAATAGGTTCCCATTCCCAATCTGTGATTTAGCAGTGATCATTTAAAACTTGGTAATATCTATCTTCTTTCCATTACCACCACTGCCAAATCTGAAAAGTAATCATTTAATTTTCTGATTTATTTTTTGGCTTCTTTTTGCTATTTAGACTTAAGATAATGTAAGGGGAAATAACACACGTACAGTAATCAAATAGCCATAAAACAGAATAGAGAGGGTAAATTGCCATAAGGAACTGTGATATATGGAATGTGGTATGGAATTTGGGAGAAAGGAAAGACAAGGAAAGGTTTTGTGGAGGAAATGGCATTTGAATTTGTATCTTACTGGTTTGGTAGAATTGAGACATAGAAATGGCAGAGGAATATTTCAAGCAATGAAATGTTATGAGCAGGGCCTCACATGAACCCTGTGCAAAGGTCTTTCTTTCTCAGATATTGGCAGTTCCCTTCACATGCCCTCTCTTCTGTTCCTTTAAGACTGCACATGTAGGCCCTCTACCTAGAGCTTCCATCTCTTAGTAGCTAACCCAAGTGCCTGCTTATGTGTGAGGATCTCTCCTGGACCACCAAAGTAGAGACCATCACTCCATTCTTTGTGTTTCTCATTCATTTCCCATACCTGTATTTTGTATTACAGCTTTTCATTTGTGTATCTCTCTTCCCTGTAAGACTGAGCTCCTGAATTCATACATGTCATCTAAGTCCAGATTCCTGGGCTCCTACTGTATGCCAGGCAATGTGGATAGAGTAGTGAACAAGACAAAGCACTATCCTCACATTCTAGAAAGGTAGAATGATTACAAATAAATAAGTAATTAAGGAATAGAATTTCATATTTGATAAGAAAACAAAGCAAGGTAAGAGGTTAAATAGTGATAGGAGACAGGGCGCCTGGGTGGCTCAGTTGGTTAAGCGTCTCCCTTGGGCTCAGATCATGATCCTGGAGTCCCAGGATTGAGCCCCGCATCGGGCTCCCTGCTCAGTGGGGAGTCTGCTTCTCCCTCTCCCTCTGCTCCTACCCCCTGCTTGTGCTCTCTCTCTCACTCTCATTCTCAAATAAATAACTAAAATCTTTAAAAAAAAGTGATAGGAGGATTGGTATTTTAATTAAGTGGTCATGGAAGTTCTTTTTGAGAAGGTGAAGTGTCAAGGAGTAAGCCATATAAAGATTTGGGGAAAGAGCTTCCCTTGGCAGAGGAAATAGCAAGTATAAAGGCCTTGGGGTACAAATTTAGGATTGGGGGTCATATGAGGCCTCTCTTTAGAAGTGACATCTATGCTGAGATCTGAAAGGTGAGTATGGGTTAGCCAGTGGGATAGTGAAGGAGGGAAGAGGGTGCAGTTTATGCTGAAAGAACAACAATGGTTGCCATGCTAAGAGGAGTTTGACATATTAGAAGAACTGATAGGCAAGTGTGGCTGGAGCGGAATGATTAAGGGGAATGAATAGCACAACACGAAGCTGAGATCTAGAGAGGGCCAGGCCTTTGAAGACTGTGTTCTCCCAAGGAACATGGGAATCTATTAAAAAGTCTTAAGCAGGGAAATGATATGATCAGAAATATCTTTGAAAAGATCACTCTCATTTTTGTGAAGGTGATTGGACAGGGCAGAGGTAGAAGTATGAGGGAATGGAAACAGAAAAGGTAGTCTGGATAAAACATGATTGGTTGATACCAGAGTGGTGACATACAGATAGAGAGAAGTAAATAAGTACAAGATATTTTAAATTCACAAGATCTTGCTTTTGGTGTTATCTATAAGATACACCCATCCCCCCACGCCCCTCACCTCTAGAACCCTCAGTTTGTTTATCAGAGTCCATAGTCTCTCATGGTTCGTGTTCCCCTCCAGTTTCCCCCCCTTCATTTTTCCTTTCCTACTATCTTCTTTTTCTTTCTTTTTTTTCTTTTTTAACATATAATGTATTATTCTTTTCAGAGGTACAGGTCTGTGATTCATCAGTCTTACACAATTCACAGTGCTCACCATAGCATATACTCTCCCCAATGTCTATCACCCAGCCATCCCATCCCTCCCACCTCCCACCACTCCAGCAACCCTCAGTTTGTTTCCTGAGATTAAGAATTCCTCATATCAGTGAGATCATATGATACATATCTTTCTCTGATTGACTTAATTCGCTTAGCATAATACCCTCTAGTTCCATCCATGTCGTGGCAAATGGCAAAATTTCATGGGGTTTTTTTTGACGGCTGCATAATATTCCAGTGTGTGTGTGTGTGTGTGTGTGTGTGTGTGTGTGTTTATACACACACACCACATCTTCTTTATCCATTCGTCTCTTGATGGACATCTTGGCTTTTTCCGTAGTTTGGCTATTGTGGACATTGCTGCTATAAACATTGGGGTACACATACCCCTTCGGATCACTACATTTGTATCTTTGGGGTAAATACCCAGTAGTGCAATTGCTGGGTCATAGGGTAACTCTATTTTCAACTTTTTGAGGAACCTCCATACTGTTTTCCAGAGTGGCTGCACCAGCTTGCATTCCCACCAACAGTGTAGGAGGGTTACCCGTTCTCTGCATCCCTGCCAACATCTGTCATTTCCTGACTTGTTATTTTTGGCCATTCTGACGTATGAGGTGGTATCTCATTGAGGTTTTGATTTGGATTTGCCTGATGCCGAGTGATGTTGAGAACATTTTCATGTGTCTCTTGGCCATTTGCATATCTTCTTTGGAAAAATGTCTGTTCATGTCTTCTGCCCATTTCTTGCTTGGATTATTTGGTCTTTGGGTGTTGGGTTTGATAAGTTCTTTATAGATTTTGGATACTAGCCCTTTATCTGATATTTCATTTGCAAATATCTTCTCCCATTCTGTCTGTTGTCTTTTGGTTTTGTTGACTGTTTTCTTTGCTGTGCAAAAGCCTTTTATCTTGATGAAGTCCCAATAGTTCATTTTTGCCCTTACTTCCGTTGTCTCTGGTGATGTTTCTAGGAAGAAGTTGCAGTGGCTGAGGTCGAAGAGGTTGCTGCCAAAATCCTTAAGGATTTTGATAGATTCCTGTCTCACATTTAGGTCTTTCAACCATTTTGAGTCTGTTTTTCTGTCTGGTGTAAGGAAATAGTCCAGTTTCATTCTTCTGCATGTGGCTGTCCAGTTTTCCCAACACCATTTGTTGAAGAGACTGTCTTTTTTCCATTGGACATTCTTTCCTGCTTTGTCGAAGATTAATTGACCATAGAGTTGAGGGTTCATTTCTGGGCTCTCTATTCTGTTCCATTGATCTATGTATGTGTCTGTTTTTGTGCCAGTACCATACTATCTTGATGATTACAGCTTTGTAATAGAGCTTGAAGTCCGGAATTGTGATGCCGCCAGCTTTGCTTTTCTTTTTCAACAATGCTCTGGCTATTCAGGGTCTCTTCTGGTTCCATACAAATTTTAGGATTATTTGTTCCATTTCTTTGAAAAAAGTGGATGATATTTTGATAGGGATTGCATTAAATGTGTAGATTGCTCTAGGTAGCTTTGACATCTTCACAATATTTGTTCTTCCAATCGACGAGCATGGAACGTTTTTCCATTTCTTTGTGTCTTCCTCAATTTCTTTCATGAGTATTCTATAGTTTTCTGAGTACAGATTCTTTGCCTCTTTGGTTAGATTTATTCCTAGGTATCTTATGGTTTGGGGTGCCATTGTAAATGGGATCGGCTCCTTAAGTTCTCTTTCTTCTGTCTTGTTGTTCATGTATATAGATGCCACTGATTTCTGTGCATTGATTTTATACCCTGCCACTTTACTGAATTCCTGTACGAGTTCTAGCAGTTTTGGGGTGGAGTCTTTTGGGTTTCCCACATAAAGTATCATATCATCTGCAAAGAGTGAGAGTTTGACTTCTTCTTTGCTGATTCAGATGCCTTTTTTTTCTTTTTGTTGTCTGATTGCTATGGCTAGGACTTCTAGTACTATATTGCCTAGCAGTGGTGAGAGTAGACATCCCTGCCGTGTTCCTGACCTTAGGGGGAAAGCTCTCAGCTTTTCCCCATTGAGAATGATATTTGCTGTGGGTTTTTCATAGATGGCTTTTATTATATTGAGGTATGTACCCTCTATCCCTATATTCTGAAGAGTTTTGATCAAGAAAGGATGCTGTACTCTGTCAAATGCTTTTTCTGCATCTATTGAGAGGATCATATGGTTCTTGTTCTTTCTTTTATTAAGGTATTATATCACATTGATTGATTTGCGGATGTTGAACCAACCTTGCAGCCCAGGGATAAATCCCACTTGGTCATGGTGAATAATCCTTTTAATGGACTGTTGGATTCTATTGGCTAGTATTTTGGTGAGAATTTTTGCATCCATGTTCATCAGGGATATTGGTATGTAATTCCCCTTTTTGATGGGGTCTTTGTCTGGTTTTGGGATCAAGGTAATGCTGGCCTCACAAAACGAGTTTGGAAGTTTTCCTTCCATTTCTGTTTTTTGGAACAGTTTCAGAAGAATAGGTATTAATTCTTCTTTAAATGTTTGGTAGAATTGCCTGGGAAGCCATCTGGCCCTGGGCTGTTGTTTGTTGGGAGATTTTTGATGACTGCTTCAGTTTCCTTAGTGGTTGTGGGTCTGTTCAGGTTTTCTATTTCTTCCTGATTCAGTTTTGGTAGTTTATACATCTCTAGGAATGCATCCATTTCTTCCAGATTATCCAATTTTCTGGCATAGAGTTGCTCATAATATGTTCTTATAATTGTTTGTATTTCTTTGGTGTTGGTTGTGATCTCTCCTCTTTCACTCATGATTTTATTTATTTGGGTCATTTCTCTTTTCTTTTTGATAAATGTGGCCAGGGGTTTATCAATCTTATTAATTCTTTCAAAGAACCAGCTCCTAGTTTCATTGATCTGTTCTGCTGTTCTTTTGGTTTCTATTTCATTGATTTCTGCTCTGATCTTGACTATTTCTCTTCCCCGGCTGGGTTTAGTCTTTATTTGCTGTTCTTTCTCCAGCTCCTTTAGGCATAGGGTTAGGTTGTGTATATGAGACCTTTCTTGTTTCTTAAGAAAGGCTTGTGTTGCTATTTACTTTCCTCTTAGGACCGCCTTTGCTGCATCCCAAAGATTTTGAACAGTTGTGTTTTCATTTTCATTTGTTTCTATATGAATTTTTTTAATTCTTCTTTAATTTCTTGGTTGACCCATTCATTCTTTAGTAGGATGCTTTAGCCTCCATGTATTTGAGTTCTTTCCAACTTTCCTCTTGTGATTGAGTTCCAGTTTCAAAGCATTTTGGTCTGAAAATATGCAGGGAATGATCCCAATCTTTTGGTACCGGTTGAGACCTGATTTGTGACCTAGGTTGTGATCTATTCTGGAGAATATGCCATGGGCCAAGTGTTTCATATTTTTAAAGCTGTTGCAAATGGTAATTTTTAAGTTAAACTTTTTACTTTGAGTTAATTATAGATTCACATGCAATTTCAAGAAATAGTACAGAGAATCTCATGCACATTTTATCCAGTTTCCCCCAATAGTAGCATCTCACAAAACTGTAGTACAGCATCACAACCAAGATATTGACATTGATACAGTCTAAATACAAAACATTTCTACCACCTCCAGGATGACTAGAGTTTCCTTTATAGCCACAACTGCCAGTAGACTGTGATAAGTTAAGCCTATACAAATAGGAAAAGCCCACAGCTAACATACTCAGTGATGAAAAACTGAAAACTTTTTCTCAAAGATAAGGAACAAGACAAAGATAGCCACTGTTACCATGTCTATTCAGTCTATTCAATCCTAGAAGTCCTAACCAGAGCAGTTAGGCAAGAAAGGGAAATAAAAGACATCCTAATAAAAAAGGAAGACGTAAACTTGATCTTGAACTTCTGGCCTTTAGAACTGTGAGAAATAAATTTCTATTGTCCATAAGCCATACAGTCTATGGTACTTTGTTATTAACAGCTTGAACAACGTAAGACAACTAGTATATTAGCCTGCTGTGGCTGCCATAACAAAATACCACAGACTGGGTGGCTAAAACAACAGAAATTTGTTTTCTCACGGTTCTGATGGCTGGAGGCAAAGAACAAGGTGTTTGCAGGTTTGGTTTCTTCTGAGGCCTCTCTCCTGGGTTTGCAGAGATGGCTGCGTCCTTGCTGTATCCTCATGATCTTTCTTCTGTGTTTCTATATGTATGATATCTCTTTGTGTATCTAAATTTCTTCTTATAAGGACGCATTAGATTAGGGCTTCCCCATATGACCTCATTTAACCACAAAAACCTCTTTAAAGGTCCTATACAATGACATTCTGAGGTACTGGGTGTTAGGGCTTCAACATATGAATTTTAGGGGAACACAGTTGGGCCCATAACAAACTAATATCTAAGTTTAAAAACTCAACATTAAAAAATTGAACACTCCAATCAGCAAAAGGGCAAAATACATTACTAGACATCCTGCTGAAAAGAATATACAAATGTCAAAGTCATGAAAAGATGCTCAACATCAGTAGCCTTTAGAGAATACAAACTAAAGCCACAATGACATATCATCACACACCTATGAAAATGGCTAAAATTAAAAAAATGACAGCAACCCCAGCAGCGAGGGGAAGGAGTACCTCACTATTGCCAGATGAAGGTGAAAGTCCAGGCTCTCCAGGTAGACACTGTGGTGAGTTCATATTAACACCTGGCAATAGGCTCCCTACTCTGCCTTTGTTTGTATGGGTGGGAGTAGGGCCACAGTTTTTCCTATGGTGTTTGACTGGAGTTCATGGGTATTGTCTGAATGTTTTCCATCTTGCTAGGCTGCCCTTTTTCTGTTCTGTGGTGAGAACAGGCAGGCTTTTGTTGGGGCTTTTATCTTTGTCCATAGGCTTTTCAGATTTGCCAGCTTCTTTAGCTTCAATCTGGGATACATAAAGCAAAAAGAAGCACAGGGAACTCATTGTATTGTTCCTTGGGTCCTGAAGTCCCTAGACAGTCTCCCTTCTCCCCACTTTTCAGAGTCTCTTTATGTTTGTTTGATATAATGTCCAGAGTTTTTAGTTTATACTTGGAGGAATAGGGAAAGTCCACCTATGTTGTCTTCCTGGAAGAGGAAGTCAGTAATTTTTTAAATTTCCAATTATTTGTTGGTAGTATATAGACATACAGTTAATTTTTTATAGTGATATTTTATTCTGCACATTTGTTGAACTTACTAGTTCTAGTGTCATTTTTGTAATGTCTATAGTATTTAATACATAAATGATCTACAAATAAAAATCATTTTATTCCTTTCCTATATGGGTGACTTTTATTTTCTTGCCTTATTGCACTGGCTTGAACCTCCAGTTCAACGTTTGATAGAAGTGGTAAGAATGGAAGTCCTTGTCTTGTTCCTTTTGTAGTGGGAAAGACTTGGTCTTTCACCATTAAATATAATATTAGGTTTTCACTGATGTTCTTTATCAGATTGGGGACCCTTCCTCTATTCCTAATTTGTAAGAATTTTTATGAAGAGTAGATTTTGGATTCTGTCAAATGCTTTCTCTGCATCCATAGAGATGATCATTTGCTATTTTCTTCTTTAATCTTTAACACCACAATATACACTGATTGATTTTCAAGTGAGTTAAAAGATAATTTCAATTCATCAAGTTGTATATATTAAAAATGTACAGCTTTTATATGTCAGTCATGCCTCAATAAAATGGTTTTAAAAAGATAATTTTCATAAAAGGTAAAATCATGACTCATACAAATATAATATGAGCATGTGTCAGAGACTTTTTAGACCAATTTTTAAATGAGGAATCAAAAAGATGTTACAATCTGGTCAAATGAGCATCATAAGAACTAACACATGTATAGATCAGAAATATTGAAATGGATTTACATAAAGATGGATGTAAAACTGACTTTTTGGTTGGAGGAATTCACCAGGTTGAATTTATTTGCACGTATAGGCCTACCTCAGATATATTGTGGATTTGGTTCCAGGTTACCACATTGTGAATATCACAATAAAGCATGTCAGATGAGTTTTTTGGTTTCCCAGAGCATATAAAAGTTGTCTTTACACTATAGTCTATTAAGTGTGCAATAACACTGTCTAAAAAAAATGTACAAACCTTAATTAAAAAATGCTTTATTGCTAAAAAATGTTAAACACCTGAGCTTTCAGCAAGCAGCCTTTTTGCTGGTAGAGGGTCCTGCCTCAGTGTTGATAGCTGCAGGCTGATCAGGGTAGTGGTTGCTGAAGGTTGGTGTGGTTGTGGCAATTTCTTAAAATAAGACAACAATGAAATTTGCTACATCCATGGACTCTTCCTTTCACAAATGATTTCTCAGTAGCATGTGATGCCATTTGATAGGATTTTATCCACAATAGAACGTCTTTCAAAATTGGAAGTCTGCCCTCTCAAATCCTGCTGCTGCTTTATTGACTCAAATTTTGTAATGTTCTAAATCTTTCATTGTCATTCCAACAGTCCTTCACAGCATCTTCACCTGGAATAGATTCCATCTCAAGAAACCACTTCTTTTGTTCATCCACAAGAAGCCACACCCCATCCATTCAAGGTTTATTATGAGATTGCAGCAATTCAGTCCCATCTTTAGGCTCCACTTCTAGTTCTCTTGATGTTTCCACCACATCTGCAGTTATTTCCTCCACTGAAATCTTGAACTCCTCAAAGTCATCCATGAGTGTTGGAATTAACTTCTTCTAAACTCCTGTTTATGTTGTTATTTTGACCTCTTCCCATGAGTCAGGAAGTTAATGGCGTCTAGAATGATGAATGCTTTCCAGAGGGTTTTCAGTTTGCTTTGCCCAAACTCATCAGAGGAATCACTATCTGTGGCAGTTACAGCCTTACAAAAATGTATGTCTTAAATAATAAGAATGAAAGCCGAAATGACTCAGTCCATGGGCTGCAGAATGGATGTTGTGTTAGCAGGCATGAAATCAACGTGAGTCTCATTTTGCATCTCCATCAGAGCTCGTGGATGATTAGGTACATTGTCAGTGAGCAGTAATATTTAGAAAGGAATCTTATTTTCTGAGCAGTAAGTCTCAACAGTGGGCTTAAAATATTCAGTAAACCATGTTGTAAACAGATATGCTGTCAACTAGGCTTCCATTTATAGAGCACAGGCACAGTAGATTTAGCATAATTCTTAAGGATCCTAGGATTTTCAGGAGAGGAAACAAACATTACTTCAGCTCAAAGGTCACCAGCTGCTTTAAACCCTAACAAGAGAGTCTGTCTGTCCTTTGAAGCTTTGAAGCCAGGCATTCTCCTTTCTTGCTATGAAGGTCCTAGATGGCACCTTCTTCCAATAGAAGGCTGTTTCATCTGCATAGAAAATTTGTTGTTTAATGTAGCCACCTTCATTAACGATCTTAGCTAGATCTTCTGGATAACTTGCTGCAGCTTCTACATCAGTACTTGCTGGTTCACCTTGCACTTTTATGTTATGGAGATGGCTTTGTTTCTTCAACTTCATGAACCAACTCTGCTAGCTTCAAACTTTTCTTTTGCAGCTTCCTTACCTTTCAGAGCCTTCACAGAATTGAAGAAAGTTAGGACCTTGCTTTGGATTAGGCTTTGGCTTAAGAGAATGTTGTGGCTAATTTGATCTATTATCCAGACCACTAAGCCTTTCTCCATATCAGCAATAAGGCTGTTTTGCTTTATTATCATTCATGTGTTTTGTTGGAGTAGCACTTTTCATTTCCTTCAAGTTTGGCTGTTTGGCAAGAGGCCTCGCTTTTGGCCTACCTTGCCTTTCGACATCCCTTCCTCACTAAACTTAATCATTTCTAGCTTTTAGTTTAAAGTGAGAGACATGCAACTCTTCCTTTTATTTCAACACTTAGAGGCCATTATAGGGTTATTAATTGGTCTAATTTCAATAGTGTTGTGTCTCAGGGAGTAGGGAGGCCCGAGGAGAGGGAGAGAGATGAAGGAACAGCCAGTCAGTGGAGCAGTCAGAACACACACATCTGTTGCTTAGGTTTGTGATCTTCTGTGGATGTGCTTTGTGGCACCCCAAAACAATTACAGTAGCAAAATCAAAAAGCACAGATCACCATAACAAATATAATAATGAAAAAGTTTGAAATATTGCAGGAACTACCAAAGTGTGACACAGAGACACAAAATAAGCACAAAATAAGCAAATCCTGTTGGAAAAATGGCACCAGTTGACTTGCTCAATGCAGGATTGCCACATTGTAAAAAATGCAATATCAGCAAAGTGCAGTAAAGCAGAGTACAATAAAATGAGGTATGCCTATATGTAGATAAGAATTGTTTGCATTGCTATTGATTTCCTACAAGTTAACTTTAATCTCTATAGAGATTAATCTCAACTGGGGATCATTTTGTCCCCCAGGAAACATTTGGCAATGCCTATAGACGGTTTTTAGTTATCACACTGGGAAGTGTTACTGGCATCTGGTCCAGAGAGGCCAGAGATATTCCTGTGGTGCCCCCCACAATAGGGACTATCCAACCCCAGATGTCGAAAGTACCAAGGTCGAGAAACCCTGTTGTTTGCTGCAAAGTAGCTTGGTGTAAGACAAAAGTGCATATATCTAGATGTTCAGGTAATCATTGGGGGCTCCAGCATTGCATTGAAAAGACATCAATAATGTATTTTGTTTATTCCAAACTCCCAGAATTTTCATTACGCTCATTAAATCAACCATGCAGGGTGCCTGGGCGGCTCAGTTGGTTAAGCAACTGCCTTCAGCTCAGGTCATGATCCTGGAGTCCCGGGATCGAGTCCCACATCAGGCTCCCTGCTCTGTGGGGAGTCTGCTTCTCCCTCTGACCCTCTTCCCTCTCGTGCTCTTTATCTCTCATTCTCTCTCTCTCAAATAAATAATAAAATAAAATCTTTAAAAATAAATAAATAAATAAATAAACCATGCATTCCTGGAAATGAACCTCACTTGGTCAAGGTGAACTATCTTTTTAATATATAATTGGATTTGATTTGTTAAATTTTATTAAAATTTTTTACATCCATTTTCATGAAGGATACTGATCTGGAGTTTTCTTTTCCTATAGTATCTTCATGTGATTTTGGAATCAAGGTAATGCTGGGCTTCTGGAATAAGTTGAGAAATATCACCTCCTTTTCTATTTTGTCTAAGAGTTTGCGTAGAATTGAGATGATTTCTTCTTTAAATGTTTGGGAGAATTAATCAGTAAAGCCATGTGTATCTGGGGTCTTCTTTGGGGTAAATTTTTTAGGTACAAATTAAATTTCTTTAATAGATACAGAGCTATTCAGATAATCTGTTTCTTCTTGAGAGAGCTGTGGTAGCTTGTACCCTTCAAGGAATTTGTCCATTTTTTGTTAGCATAAAGTTGTTCATAATTTTCTTTTACTATCTTGTTAATATCTATAGAATCTGTAGCTATATTACCTCTCTAATTTCTGATATTGGTAACTTTTGTCTTCTCTTTTTTTTGCCCCCTCTGATGAGTCTGGCTGAAGTTTTATCTATTTTGTTGATGTTGTCAAAGACCCAGGTGTTCATTTCATTGATTTTCCCTATTATTTTTGTTTTGTTTTCTATTTCATTGATTTCCACTCTGATCTTTATTATTCCCTTTCTTCTCAGTTTCTTAAGGTGAAAGCCTAAGTAATTGATTTGAAAAACTTCGTTTTTTTCTAATATAGGTCATAAGTGCTATATATTTACCTGTAAACATTACTTTTTTAGCTGCATCCCACAGATTTTGACATGTGTTTTTATTTTCATTCAGTTCAAAATAATTTCTAATTTCTTTTGATTTGTTTTTTTCTTTTCTTTTCCTTTCTTTTCTTTTCTTTTCTTTTTTTTTTTTTTTTGAACCATGGGCTGCTTAGGAATTGTCATTTAGTTCCAAATACTTGGGATTTTTCTAAATATCTTTTTTTTTTTGATGTCTAACTTAATTCTGTTATGGTTAGAGAGCACACTTCATGTGATTTAATGCTTTTAAATTTATTGAAACTTTTTTTATGGCCCAGAATGTAACTGTCTGATAAGTATTCTGTATGTACTTGAAAAAATGTGTATTCTGCCTTGGCAGGAATTCATTCATTTTACTCACCCCACTGATGTCTTAAGTGCTTAGAACAGTGTGGCGTATAGTAGTATCTTAACAAATTTTTGTAAATGCATACACATATATCTCTAAATTAAATATTTAACTCAAAAGAATTGAACCTGGTGCTATTGGCCCAGATCAGAGGAAATACCCAGTAAATTCTTGTGAGCAGAATATTTAGGGGAACCAAGCCAGGTCAGAGTTTACTGGAAGACTTATTTAATACTAGAAACTGAGGAGAAATTCTAAGATTTATACCATGAGAAATTCTAAGGTTTTATACCATAACAAAATTGCTTCTCTGAGTGCTAAAAGAAAAATATGTTTGAGACCAGAAGATAGAAATGTAAACTGGTAAGAATAAACTGGATGAGAAGCCATAGTTGCCTAACTGGATCAGAATCACCTAGGACCCACCTCTTACCTACTGAATCAGAATTTTCAAGGGTGGAGCCACAGTAAATCCATTTTAACTACATGCCACCTGACTGTTCCATTATTCCAGGTGATTCTGATGGCTGACATATTTGAAAAGTACTAATTTAGAAGAGGATTTCTTATATATTAGAAGTGGAATGAAACTATAGGCGCTTGAAAAAACTGATTTAATATGTTAAACCTGTGCCAAGTTAGTGACTAATTACTTTGTACTTATAACTCAGATTACAAAGTTTGTACCATACTATAGTAAAACTAATTAATGTACTTAAATTTTAATCCCATTGCGTTTGATTTTAAACATCTCTTAAAGGTACCGTTGGAAAGTTGGATAAGGCTTCTGTGGAAATCTAGCTAGGACAAAGAGTGTTTTTAACAATGTTTTTGTGACTTAAAGCATTAAAGTCATATTTTTAAATAAAATTTTTAACCCCTTATTAAGTTCTTCTTTTGTGGCAAGTGTAAACTCCATAAGAATGGGACTTGTTTTGTCGGCCATTATATTGCCATTCCTAACATGTAATGGATGTTCAGTAAATTTTTCTTGAATGAAAATTCACTACATAGTTCTGTGTGGCAGCTTTGATAAAATTAGAATAACTGAGGGGTTTTGACCAGTTTTACCTTAAATTTCCTTGTGGGACAAGTGATTAAACTTCTTTGGCTTGATTTCATCTCTTTCATCCTTAAAAGGCATGCCCAGGTTTTAAGGTGCAAGCTAAAAAAGCTGCAGGGTCTTCTTGTGAGATATTAACTGGGAAAATAGACTTTACATGGGTTAAACAGGTTCTCAGTAATGCATATTGCCTTGCACTTAATAAGTACTTAGTGCTTTTTAGTTGAATAAATGAATCTTAATTCACTCTTTTGGTTTTTTTGTTTGTTTTATAAATGATAAAACCAAAAACCAGAATGGATGTTATTAAGACTAATATATAGCTCTTTAAAATTTAGGGCCAGAAGTAGAATTCAGGCCCTTGGATCTAACACAGTATTCTTTCTAGATAATATATCATTTCTGAGTCAGTTACAGGAAGAATGATTTTTCAGGGTATTGAATCTTCCCTAAGATCCTTGGTACCCTGAAATCATAGTACAAAGTGAGTCATTCTTTTTTTTTTAAGATTTTATTTATTTAAGAGAGAGTGGGAGAGAGAAAGAGCATGAGCAGGGGGAGGGGCAGAGGGACAAACAGACTCCCTGCTGAGCAGGGAGCCTGATCTGGGGCTTGATCCAGAACCCTCATCATGACCTGGGCCAAAGTCAGATGCTTAACCAATTGTGCCACCCAGGTGCTCCAGGTGCCCTATGAGTTGTATATTCGGCCTGGAATCACACTGCCAAGTCCATAGACTATGACTATTAAGAAGTAGAACAGGTTATTTAAGCTCTCTATCTCTTAGTGTGCTCATCTATAAAACAGGGATAATAATGCTTATCTCATAGAGTTATTGTGAGGATTAAATATGGTAATATATGTAAAGTACTCAGAATAGTGCCTTGAACGTAGTAAATTCTGTATTAGTTGCTCCTACTTTGTTCTTTTTTTTTAAATGCATTAGTCTCATAATTTATGTAGAAAATAAAATGTGGAGTTACAAACCAAAATTATGATAATATTAGCATTTAGATTAATAATTATTTTTTAAATGTATTAGATTTTTAAACCATATAGAAAATAAAAAGTGGAGTTATATCCTATTGTTACAATAAAATTAGCTTCATTTGCCCATATGATTTCAAGTCACTGTCTAGTTTCTTTCATTTCAACCTGCAAGACTCCCTTTTCTTGCATTTGTCCTAGAATCTGACACCCCCCAAAAGACATTAGGCCATTTTCTTGGAGTTCTTTTTTAATCTTTCCTCCCTTCCTTAGCAACTTTCAAATCCTCAAGGTAGAGGTGTAGAGGATTAGTGAGGATTGAAAAAGAAAAAAAGTTCATGATTCTTGTCATTGATAGATTTGTCTTCGTTTCCAAAGTGCTCTTGAACTGAGATATCTAACATGTATATGTATTGTGGAGGAGAGGTGACAATCTCCTAAAATTTATGAAGATTTTTCAATGAAAGCACTTTTTTTAACTTTCTCAAAATTGTATCATAGATGAAATATATATAATGTATTTTCTGGAACAAGGTATGAGGATTTTAAAATTGTTTTATTCTATCTGACACCTAGATTCTTTAGTAATATATTTGGTGAGATTGAAGCTATAAATGGTTGAAAACCATGGTATAGGATATACATATGTTGGAGGACAGAATCATCTCTACTTTATGAGTTATATGATGTTACATTAACTTTTAGAGATAGCTTTCAAGGGTCCCATTAAAGCCAATGTATTGTTTTGTTTTGTTTTCCTTCTTGTCTGGGCAGAGCACTTATTTTATTTGTTGCTGAGGAGCTGGCCACAAATTATACAGGAATGGAATAATTAACAATTAAAGGGAGTGTTCATTCTCTCCAGTACCTACCCATAGTGTTTCTGCCACGTAGCAGTGGGAGCCTCTTCCCTCCGAAAGGCCAAGCACACAGCTTCCATAGTACTCCTGAGCCTGCTTGTTTGCTGATTTGTAAACAATGAAGTAGAAAAGGAGCCAGCAATGCAAATCATTTTTCTGTACTATTCAACATCTATTAATTGGGTATGCATTATCTGTTTGCTATACTGTACCACCATCCAATTCCTTGGAACCTTTTAAGATTTGACTTCAATCCTAAAATTAAGGTCTTTGAAGATTTATAGTAAAAAACTGTTAAAAGTAATCAGTAGACATTAAACTGCTGTTGATTTCTGGTAGTATTTATTATGTAATAGTATAAAATCACAACTATCCAAACTTCTAATTTGAATATGTAAAAAATACATATTGTAAGGAATTCCTGCTCTTAATTTCTATTAGTTTCAGTCCCTGGGTCTGCCTCTGTTAGAGGGCAGGGACTGTTTCATCACCAAGATGATCCTAGTTCCTAGGCCCGGGGTTAGCACCCTTAGCTAAATAAATACCATAGTGGAATAAATGAATAAACCCCTGCCTCGATGCTAATCCTCTTGCTGTCTCTTCTCAAAGTATGGTCTCTGGAGGTCCATGAGATAGTTCATTGGGTTTGTGAAGTAAAGGACATTTTCATAATAATACTAAGACATTATTTGCTTTTTCACCATGTTGACATTTGCACAGATTGGACAAAAGAAACGGTAAACCCTGCTTGCACCAACATTATGAATCAAGGCAGCGGCACCAAATTGTTAGTAGAAGTCACTGTATTCTTCATGGCCATGCAGACTCAGTTAAAAAAAAAAACACACCAAAAAACCAGTTTCACTTAAGAATGTCTTTATGAAACAGTAAAGATTATTCATTTTATTAAATCTTGATCTTGGAGTACACAGTCTCCTAATATTCTGTGTTAGAAATTATGCATAAAACACTTCTCCTGCACATCAAAGTACTACCATTATCTCAAAAGGAAGGACTTGCTGTATTGTTTGGGTTGTAAGCTTGGTTAGATGTCTGTGTCAGGGAACACCATTTTTACTGGAAAGAATAACCGACAAACTGGTTATTTAGACTTGGTCATTTGGTACATATTTTCTCAAAACAGTAACAAAATAATCCTGTCACTTCAAGGGGAACAACTGACAGTATTTGTTGCCAGAGATAAAATTAGAGCTTTCAAGCTTTCTGCCCCTTTGAGCTTGAGATCTTCCCAGTACTTGAAAAGCTTTTCTGAAAAGATAGGTGATAATATTAAGAAATGTTATTTCCAGTATTATATAATGAAACGTGGCAACATTGTCAGGGAATCCGTTTTCCAAATGATCAGTGGATAATGTTTCAAAATTATGCATAGATAAAAATTCTTTTCAAAGTGCAAAATGATCAATGAATTTTAACATTAACAGAGTTTGTAAAGTTCATCAGTGTGGTTTCAGATTCTACATAGCAAATAATCTTTAGGAAACCACCACTTGTGAGTTTTGGTATAGTATCAAAGAAGAATATTCACAATTGTCTGAAAAGGCTTTTAAAATGCTCTTTTCCAACTGTGTATCTGTGTGCTAGATTTTCATTACTTCAGCCAAAACAACACACTACAACAGACTGAAAACGCAGCAGATATGAGAATCTGGCAATCTTTTTTTTTTTCTTTAAGACTTATTTATTTATTAGAGAGAGAGAGAAAGCGTGAGCGTGGAAGGTGGGGGGGAGGACAGAGAGGGAAAGGGAGAGAGAGACTCTTAAGCAGGCTCCACTCCCAGCATGGAGCCTGACTCGGGGCTCAATCTCACAACCCTGAGATCATGACCTGAGCTGAAATCAAGAGTCCGATACTGAACCGACTGCACCCCTCAGGCGTCCCCCAGCTATCTTCTATTAAGCTAGACATTAAAGAGATTTGCAAAATGTGAAACAGTGTCACTCTTCTTGCTGTTTTTCTTTGGAAAATATAATTGTTTTAATAGAGATATATTAACATAAGGTTTTAAAAAGAACTAAGTAGGGCGCCTGGGTGGCTCAGTCAGTTAAATGTCTGCCTTCAGCTCAGGTCATGATCCCAGAGTCCCAGGATCGAGTCCCATATCGGGCTCCCTGCTCAGTGTGGAGTCTGCTTCTCCCTCTGCCTCTGCTTCTTCCCCTACTCATTCTCTCTCTGTCTAGAAAAAAAAAAGAACTAAGTATTTTTCATTTTCTGTTTTAATTTCTAATATAGTAAATATCAGTAGGTATACCCACATAAATAAAAGCTCTTTGAGATTCCTCAGTAATTTCTAAAAGTGTAAAGAAGTCCTGAAACCAAAAAGTTTAAGAACCGCTGCTCTCTGCCATTTCTATGTCTATCTTTGGCCTCTGACTTTAGTCGCAAGCCTGAGATTTTTAGGAGCGTCAGACCTGTCTTTGTTTCTGGTTTTGCCTTGGAAATGATCCAAATTAAATCAGACATCCATTTGGGTAGGCATTAGAAGTTTCAGATTTTCTGTATTTTTGCAAAGGTTTGGGGGAAAACCAGCTTGTCCTTCAGAGGTGTAGCTCAAATGACACTTGGGAGGTATTTGTTGACATCACTTTCTACTATGTGATCCCATGGCACTGTGTGGGCACCTATTTTATCACCCTCATCATATTATGTCATGATAATTATTTATGCCTCCCTACTCAGATATGAATTCTTCAGTGCCAAGGACCATGTCTTACCTTTATATCCTTGGTACCTTTCATAAGAGGAATGGAATGAGTATTGTAAACATTTGTTGATGACTTACTGGCCTATTAGGATCAGTGTCAAGGACCACAGTTTTGTTAATTTTTTAATAAACAGGTATTATGATAGCAACTAAAATAGGTCTTTCTGAAATTGCTGCATATCAAATCCAGTATAATGAAGCACAGCATATAAACATGCAGCATTGTTAACTCATGGAAATTTTCATATAAAATGTGGCCATTTAACTATTATTTCTTTTTAAAACAGTTGGCATATTCTTTGTGTAGTTTAAATGTGTGCGCATTTAGTACAGTTTGGGAAATGAGATAAAAACATTTTTATTCCATAAAAATACTCCCCAGTCAATATTCTCCATAAAAAATCATTTATAATCATCCTGTTCATGTATTGTTTGTTTTAGGGCGGTCCTTAACCTGTCTGAGGTTTGTCTCTGAAATGTGGATAATTATAAGTCATGGGATTGTTGCAGGTATTTTTATTAAGCATATCTGGCCCTTTGAATTATTTAAATAGTGGCTTCCAAAGTGAGATGTGTAACCTCCAAGGAGTGCTCAGGACAGTTCATTGGGTGTGGGAAGAATATATTCAAACTTCTATCTACATGCTTTAATCTAAAATTAATAAAGAAATTAAACTTTACTAATATTTAATATGCAGCTTAACATGGGTACCCTTACTGAGCCTATGTATATACATAATAGAAGCTCATGTGTCAGGTAGAAGGTAGAAGGTGTCCTGTGGAAAGGGGAGTAAAAATACAAGAGGAATCTTTACGTCTATTCTTTTTGTCAAGAAATCATAAACTTCTACTTATATTCATTGGATTTTCATATTTCTGTAAACTACCATTCACATTATATTGGCCAGACTATGTCACATGGCTATCCTTTGCTACAAGGTAAGTTAGGAAAAAGTGAGTATCAGACTTGTCCTGATTTCCTTACAAGAAGCAGGCGTGAGAATGGATGGATGTCGGTTAGCTAGCCTATACTGTTGGCTACAGAAATATTTTGTTATTTTGTTGCTAACAATAACACCTGTGCCACCTGTGTAAACCCTCATATCCGTACAGAAGCTGAAAACAGAATTTTCTAAACTGTTTTAAAGTTCAAATAAAAATTATTAGTAGGGTTTTAACTGTACCTAATAGACATCAGGAAATAGAACTAAAAAAAAAAAAGGAAATAGAAACCAAGTGAATATCAACAAAGATCCTTTGCATAATTGGTAGGTGGCATTGAAAAATGACTATCCTGATTTATTTAATATAGCCAATGATGTACTTTTTGTATTTAGATTAATGTATCTTTGTGATGTATCTTTTTTAGCTATGACAGCCATTCAAGCCAAGTATCAATATATACACTTTAGAACTAGACCTTCTTTCAAATTGTTAAACCAAGATTTAAAAAAAATATTTAAGCCTTTTCTATCACATTGTTCTTTTATATAATGAGAGAAAAATCAGTTTTTATACCATTATTAGGTAAAGTATTTTGTCTTCTTTATCTTCTCTTTTTAAATTTCCATTTGTGCCATATGTTTTATAATACACAAATAAATGTATACCTCTGGGAATGTTTCTACTGTTTTTCTGATACTGGCATGCGATAAAATTTGGAGGCCAGTAGCCTAATAATGTTACTATATTGTACATTTATTTCTTCCACAAACTTGTGTCCGAGTATTCAGTGTAGAAAATTTTGGGGGTGCCTGGGTGGCTTAGTCGGTTAAGAATCCAACTCTTGATTTCAACTTAGGTCATGATCTCAGGGTCGCGGCATAGAGCCCAGAGTCGGGCTCCATGCTCAATGGGGAGTCGGCTTGAGATTCTCTCTATCCCTCTCCACCTGCCCCTCCCCCTGCTTGTGTGGGCTCTCTCTCTCTCTCTGTCTAAAATAAATAAATCTTAAAGAAAAATTGTTAAGGGGCACCTGGGCGGCTCAGTTGGTTAAGCGTCTGCCTTTGGCTCGGGTCATTATCCCGGAGTCCCAGGATCAAGCCCCACATCCGACTCCTTGCTCCATGGAGAACCTGCTTCTCCCTCTCCCTCTGCCCCTCCCCTGTGCTTGTGCATGCTCTCTCTCTCTTTCTCTCTCTCTCTCTCTCTCTCCCTTTTTCTCTCAAATAAATAAAGAAAATATTTTTAAAAAATTGTTAAGAAAATTTTATTTTCTCACTGTCAACAGGTGACCCATTTAGCTACTCTGATACCTGGCAGTAATCAGCATTTTCAGTTCTGTTTGAACATTCCATCTAGTTGTAATTATCATAGCTAAGTTATGGTTCTTCTGAGAACCATACAGAACCTTAAATTTATTTAATTCTTTAAACCTTTTTCTGTTAACCCACATTATGATTTAATTGGAATGCATTTATTAGATAACTATTCTTAATAGTTGATAGCTTGTGTGGCTACTATGCAATATTTTTTCCTTGTGATTTTCAATGGAATTCTTCAGTCATATAAAGAAGTAAAAGTATTATTTACAATTAACACTTGTGTGCCCGTCTTTCTGTTTAAGATAAAACAGGTACAATTGAGGCTTCCTGTGTAACCATAATACATTTTAAAGTGTATTTTAAATTAAATAATATAATTACATTTTAAATTTGAAACACTAGAATATTCTGAGTATATTATGCATCTGCTTTTTGAACATTCCCCTGATTCATATCTCTCAGGAAAAATATAGTTAGGGAACTCAGAAAAGTAAAGCTTATATAATACATGGTAAATTCTGCTTTCTATTTTGTCCCCATCTGATAGTAAGAATAGTGAATGAATATGATACCTGGTGAAAGGTAGTATTCCACCAGTGCTTATGGTCAGTAGTAATTAACCCAGTTCTTTTCTCTTGGTAAGAGATACCAAATTGAATGGTCACAGAGCCTCAAGCTGTTTTCCATTCCTTGGTATACTTTCTGGGGAGGAGTGAGGAGTGGCTGGATGCTGTCCTACTTCAAATGGCAAACGATGTCTGCATTTTCCCCTCTGGAAATTCACCAGCTGTACTTCCATATTGACATTTCTCCATAATCACACCTTCCCCGTTATTTTTGGCTACATCTATTGTGATAAGGATGACAGAAAACACTTAACGTCTTAAGTTCACTTAATACATTTTCAAAGGCAAATAACCAAATAATCAATATATTCAATTATAATGGTAAGGGATAAGCCAAATGATCTTTTAAAAGGCCATTCTCACTAGCCAATCTATGAAAATGATAAATTATTATATCTTGTATTGATGTTTTGCTGATTTTTCACTAAAGGCCGCAAAAGTCTTAGAATTATTTAGGAGTTTTAAATTAGAAACCACAAAAAAATGACTGCTGCTTAATGTTTTGCATCCCCCAAGATGTAGTTAACGCCCACTCAGGGCATGCTTAGACTTGGTTGGTAATTACAATTGAGCTGTAAAATATTTTGACAGTTTCCAACTGTTGTGTACTTGTTAGTCATTTGGTGGCAAATGCAATTTGGTGAGGTTTTTTGGTGGGGCATGTTTAATTAAGAATCTTTCAATTAAGTAGTGTGCCACACTAAGCATTAATACAAAGTTTTGCAGCTATGAACTACTTTTACTTTTTACCCAAGGCGGGTAAATGTGTTTCATAAAAACACTGCAGTGCTTTTATGCCTCTACTTTTCTTTACAAGCTTTTACTTGTCGTATAGTAAAGCATAACCACCCAGTTCTTAATTTGTAGCCTGAACATTGTGTATGATTTTCCTAGGTAAATGAATTCAATGGCAAATAAATCAAATTGCTCATGATAATTACAGAACTAAAAAAGAAAGATGGGATGGATTTTTGTTGCATGTTTTTATCCTCTTTTTGTAACAACAAAGCTCCTAATAATAAGCTAATTTGGGCAATATGACAATTCCTAGAAAGAAAGTGTCAAATCTTTTAAATCAAGGCAGGTTGCCTGTTTAGATTGAAAATAGTAGCTGAAGCATTTTAAATCTCTCTGTTAAACATACAGCTTTTAAGTAAATCATTATTTCTGGAATTATAGAGCCAAATGATAATGAAAAAATTTAAGCCCTTAGTGTATTCAAGAGTAAAAGCTCATATTCAAATCACTTGAAAAGCCTACCATTTAAAGATTATAATTGTCTTTCTTGAAATCTTCAGACATTTTATTCTTTCTATTTTGTTGATACGAATTTTGATCTTGAAGCCAGCAGTATGTATAAGGATTTTTGGGAAAAAAATAGAATTCTATTAACTCAGTCTATTAGTTCTTTAATCTTTCTAATGTTTCCTGCAAAAATATATTAATGTAATCTGTGAAAATAAAACCAAATGTTATACTGAATTAATTTGTACTGTATCAGTTTAGGTTATATTTTGAAGTATATAATGTCCCCAAATTATCACTGTTGGGAAATGCATTAAACAAACCATCATTATTTGCTTTTATAACCTATATATTCAGTGAGCGAAAGGGCTGAAATGGGGTCAGGGAAAGGGTGGGAATAAGCTGCTAATTACTGGCTCAAATTAGAGAACTGAGTAAGGTAATGAGAAATATATTTGTAAATGACTGTATAATTTGTAAATTTCATCAAACTCTACACTTTCAGAGGGCAGATTTTGTATGTAAATTGTGCCTTAATAAATCTGCCCTTTAAAAATATTTTTAGAAATTCTAAGTTGAGGAGAGCCCAAGTCAGCATCCCAATATCATAAAATCAATATTATACTGCTAACTTATTCAAGAATTGCATCTGTAATTGAATATGATTTACTCTTGTCCAATAAAGGCCAAAACTTGCAGAAAAGCTGGATAAGACAGTGTAAGTATTGTCCTTTGATATTAATATGTACTTTGTTATATTCTATTGAGTTATTAATAAATTATATATCTCTTAGAGAAATACCTACAAATATACTTTCCCCATGGTTAACATTCTTAGATTAGGATTTCTCTTTTATTTATGTTCTATATGGTCTGTAAGTGGGTTTTTAAAAATTCACATTGGCATTACAATAAAAAAGTATTTCTTTTTTATAATTTATTTTTATAATTGGTATAATTGTGTCTTGCTTTATATACAGATTTTTATTGGAGACTTTTAAATATGAATTGTTGAAGTTCAGGTTATATTTTAAATATGCACCAGGAGAAGAGGGAATCTGTAATTAAATTATTTCATAAATGTGAATATCTACCATTTAATTTTACTTATTTATAAATGGATAACATATCTAACACTTAAGTTAAAACACATTCAATAATATTTAGCAGTTAGGGGTGCCTGTGTGGCTCAGTCAGTTAAGTGTCTGACTCTTGAGTCCTGATCTTGGGGTCCGGAGATTGAGCCCTGCACCAGGCCCCATGCTCAGTAGGGAGTCTGAAAGTCCCCAGATTCTCTCTCTCTCCCTCTGTCCCTCCCACCCCCACTCTCTCTATCTCTCTCTCAAATAAATAAACAAATCTTTTAAAAAAGATAATATTTAGCAGTTATAAGACAATTTGTTCTGAATGTTAAATAACATGCATGCCATTTTATATGGATTTTAATTTTCTACTTATTCTAATAGTTGTAAAAAAAAAAAAAGCAGAAGATGATGTACTGAATAAGATGGCATACTCTCTGAGCCCTTCTTGGCATTTTACCTATTTCATTTTGTTTTAACGGTAATATTAAATATTGTGAAGGTATCTACCATCTTCTCTTGATATTTATCCTCTCTTCTCTAGACACCTAACGGAATTTATGTAACCATAATCAAAATGTAAACAGGATAGTTCTTTTTTTTAGAAATTTTTATTTAAATTCTAGTTTACATATAGTATAATGTTGGTTTCAGGAGTAGAATTTAGTGATTCATCACTTACATATAACATCCAGTGCCCTCCTTAATACCCATCACCCATTTAGCCCATCCCCTGCCCACCTCACCTCCATCCACCCTCAGTTTGTTCTCTGTAGTTAAGAGTCTCTTATGGTTTGCTTCCTTCTCTTTTTTTCTTCTCTTCCCCTATGTTCATCTACTTTGTTTCTTAAATTCCACATATAAGTGAAATCATATGGTATTTGTCTTTGTCTGACTGACTTATTTTGCTTAGCATAATATACTCTAGCATCATCCATGTTGTTGCAGATGGCAAGATTTCATTCTTTTTGATGGCTGAGTAATATTCCATCGTATATGTATACCACATTTTCTTTATCCATTTATTGGTTGATGCACATTTGGGCTCTTTCCATAGTTTGGATATTGTTGATAATGCTGCTATAAACATTGAAACAGAATATTAATTAGGATGGTATCAAAATGATTAAAAATTCATTTAGGAAAAAAATGTTTGAGAATAGTTTTTTTTTTAAACATTCAAAAACAGATGGTTAATGAGGCTTGATTATCCTTACAAGATATTAAATAAAGCATATTATAAAATAGCAATATATTGGTAAAAACAGTAGGTGGGACACTGAAGCAGAATTTCTAGCCCAGATATGAACATGATCTCATTAAGACCCATATATACACCTACATAATAATGTACCGTAAGGGAAGCATTACAGAACAATGAAACACAATTCAGGAAATTATGTTAAGATAATAATTCAGAACCTTAAATCACACCATTTACCAAAAATAATTCTAGGTGGAAGAAAGCATTAAAACATGAAATTATTTTTAAAAGAAGAAAAATTAATATTTACTAGATCTCTGGAGAGAAAGTAACTTTTTAAACCAAAAGAAGCAAAAGATACCATAAAAGGAAGTTGTACTATAAAAAAATTAAAAATAAAATGACTGACATTGAAAAGAAAAATGATAGGTGTGGAAAATATATGTCCATGAAATAGAAAGAAAGTTAGCAGCTATGTTATTTACATATCTTTAAGGAAAACATTATATGATAGATTTAGGACTCCATCCCACATCTGACTGACTCCAAAGTCCATATGCTCTTAACAATGCTGTGTCCTTTTCTTATGCTACATATACTTATGAACATAACTTATCCCTTATGGCAGTCTATATATTGTTTAGTTATAGTACATTTACAGGAGAATTAAGCTTATTTTCATTTGTTTACAGAAAGAAAATTTTTGTTAAAAGAAATTACATGGATAAAATTTGCATGATTTTGTTAGTATCCCTTAAAAGCTGCGTCTACTTGCAGCTTCTTTTCTCTATAGTCTGGATCAATACTTGTTAGGTTATATAAGATATAGGTGATATCACTGAAAAGCCATAAGAATATCCTTTCTCATAAAATTGCACAGCAGAACAAAATGACTAATATAGAAATGAGTAGGAACCCTCCTAGTAAATAGGCTAAGGTTGGCCTACCTCACATCTTCTGTGAATGGGTTGCATGTTGATGAGAAAGAGTAGTTTGTAAAATAAATGGGTATCTGTTGGAAATTCAAATTTAGAATATGAGAATACTGTATCTTAGCATTTATTCTCCCTTAAGTTTCTTTTCTGTTTTTTTCTTTGCTTTATAGTCTCACACTCCTGACTTGCCCATCTACTTTTTAAGGATATCATAGTTCCTGTATTATAACCTACTGATTTGAAATATTTGGGGTTTTTTGTTTGAAGTAATTCTAAAAATTTCTACAAACTCTTTTAGAAATTCACTGATGCAAAAGATTTTACAGAGAAGTCATTGTAAAATCATATACTATTAGGGCTCACAGTCTTTCATGTAATTCTTCATAAGAAAATCTGTTAAAGAACTACTTTGACAAGTTAAAGACAGTCAAATTTTTCATAATTCTTTTACTTCTATTTAACTGACTTGTGACAATGTGTGATTATTTTATAAATTCAATCTGTATTGGTAGGATTAACATATGTGTTTTGCATGTGTGTTATCGTAAATAAGCTTTCCAAAAGACAGTGTGAATAAAATGCATCAGGTGTGGGAATTATACCCTACTTGCAAGGTAATCAAATATCTTTTATTGTTTCATGGATGCTGGAGGAAGACAGGACTCTGACAAAGGGCTTTATTACTCACAGCAAGAGTATCAGCATGTTTTGAGGCACCTGGCTGGCTCAATTGGTAGACATGTGACTCTTGATCTTAGGATCATGTGTTCAGGCCCCATGTTGGGGGTAGAGTTTACTTAAAAAAAAAAAGTATCAGCATATTTTGGTTGGTTCCTTTTGCCACCAAGTCCTATAAGGGTGAGGTGAAGGGTCAGTTGGAAGCTGCATACACAGTGTGGTTGCATCACATCTGAAGGACATTGAGCTTGGGGAATCCACTGCATTTACACTATCATTAAGTAAGTCTGACCTTTATCCCAGAGGGAGATACTACCTCAATCTCAAGGGCTGATTGCTTGTCTGTGAAGAATGATCTAATAAAACATAGGACTTTTCACTCTTGGACAGCCTAGAAAGATGTGTAGGAGCAGAAGAGATGCATAGAGGAGTGTTTCCCAGCACTGTGATAACAATATATTTTGTTCTGTTGTTTTTTTTATCAACTGTTCTCTTTTTGATGTTACTGCCTATATAACAATCATTGGGCCTGAAATGTCACTAACTCTGCACCACTATTTGATTTTAGTAAGTTTTAAAGAAATAATTGTAGTAAGGGCTGCTGGCTAAATGGGGACATTTATATAGCCCGAATACTCTGTTATAGAATGGATTTTTTCATATGTAATTATCATTTTTATAGGCATGGAATCATATACTCTTTCTTTGTGTTTCTGGGAAACTTACTATTATAATGTATTTAGTTTCATCAGTGACTAGGCATGCCCCCATAAGGAAACATCATGAATATTAATACATTCTGCAAACACCCCTGTATTGCACGGTATTCTTCGTCTCTTCAACCTTTTTATTCTTCAATAAGAACGTAACAAGTTGAATCTTTCTGTAATCAGTTCTTTAGTTTAGTTTCTAGAATTTGAACTTAAGCCACCAGTTAGTCTTCTTGTGTTTATTTTCTTTGATACACTCAAAGCTGATGTTGGTTGATTTGGTCATTTAAAAATACAGCAATTCCTATAGCTACATTTCTACATTGTTTACACCAGTGATTCTCAAACTTTTTTTTGTGTGTGTCTCAGAACCCTTTTATACCTTTAAAAGTTTAAGAAGATAGAGGATTCTGGAAATAGGGTAGAGTAGGAAACAAAGTCAGGCTTCAACAGGCAGAAGAATCAATGAATTCAAACATAGCAAAATTGAAATTATAGAATCTAAGGAACAGAAAGGTAGAAGTAAAATGATCAGAGCCTAAGGTACTTATGGAGTGGAACAGTGTAATGTGGACCAGTATACACATTATGGGAATACTAGAAGGAAAAAAGAGAGAAAGGGGAAGAGAGATTGTTTGAAGAAATAATACCTGAGAACTTCCCAAATTTGATGAAAGATATGAAAAACACCAAGAAGATTAACAGTTCCAAATATGGGGTCACTTGGGTGGCACAGTCATTAAGCGTCTGCCTTCGGCTTGGGTCATGGTCCCGGGGTCCTGGGATCGAGCCCCGCATTGGGCTCTCTGCTCCACAGGAGGCCTGCTTCTCCCTCTCCCACTCCCCCTGCTTGTGTTCCCTCTCTTGCTGTGTCTCTGTGAAATAAATAAATAAAATCTTTAAAAAAAACAAAACAATTCCAAATATGAAGAACTCAAAGTCATCCACACTGAGACACATTATAAGCAAATTGTTGAATGCCAAAGACAAATAAAGAAATTGAAATCAGCAAGAGAAAAGCAACTCATCATATGCAAAGGATCCTCAATAAAAATCATAAGCAGATTTGTCATCATTAACTTTGGAGGACACAGTGCAGTGGCCAGTATATTCAAAGTGCTAAAAGAAAAATATTGTCAATCAAAAAGCTTGTACCTGGAAAAACTGTCCTTCAAAAGTGAGGGACAAATTAAGATATTTTCAGGTAAACAAAGGCTGAAGAATTCATTACCACTAGACCTGTCCTACAAGAAATGCTAAAGAAAGTCCTGCAGTTTGTAAATTTTTTTAAAGATTTTATTTATTGGGGCACCTGGGTGGCTCAGTTGGTTAAGTGACTGCCTTTGGCTCAGGTCATGATCCTGGAGTTCCTGGATCGAGTCCCGTATCGGCCTCCCTGCTCAGCAGGGAGTCTGCTTCGCCTCTGACCCTCCCCCCTCTCATGGGCTCTCTCTCTCTCATTCTCTCTCAAATAAATAAATAAAATCTTTAAAAAAAAAGATTTTATTTATTTATTTGAGAGAGAGAGCACAATTGGGGGAAGGGGCAGAGAGAGAGGGAGAAGCAGACTCCCTAGCAAGAAGCTCTACACAGGACTGGATCCTAGGATCCTGGGATCATGACCTGAGCTAAAGGCAGATGCTTAATAGACTGAGCCACCGAGGCGCCCCAAAAGTCCTGCAGTTTGAAGTGAAAGGACACTAGATAGTAATTTGAATCCCTATAAACAAAGATCTCAGTAAAGGTAAATACACAGTTCATTGTAAAAGGTATTAATATTGTGACAGTTTGTAATTCCACTTTTTGTTTTTTACATGACTTAAGAGATTAATACAGTTTTTAAAAATTATTAGTCTAAAAGGTAGTATTACAACTTTGGTTTGTAACTTCAGATTTTGTTTTCTATATGATTTAAGAGACTAATGCATTAAAAAATTATTGTTATGCTTTTGAACACACTGTGTATAAAGATGTAATTCTGTGACAACTGAAAGTGGTGTGGTTAGAGTTGTAAAAGGGAAAATCTTTATGTGTCACTGAAGTTAAGCTGGTATAAATTTAGGTTGTTATAAGTTTAGGATGTTAAATGGTAACCACAAAGAAAATAGCTGCAGAATATGCATAGAAGGAAATGAGAAAGGGATTTAAACACTTCACTACAAATGGAGAAATTCCTAGAAACATAAAACCTACCAAAACAAAACCAAGAAGGAATAGAGAGACTGAATAGACTAATAACAAATAGGGAGATTAAAGAAGTAATCAAAAACCTCCCAACAAAGAAAAAGCCCAGGAACAGATGGCTACATAGGTGAATTCCACCGAACATTCAAAGAAGAATTAATACTAATTCTTAAACCCTTCCAAAAAATAGAAGAGGGAACACTTCCAAACTCATTTGATACAGCAAATATCACTTTGATACCAAAGTCAAAGACACCATAAGAAAAGAAAAGTACAGGGCACCTGGGTGGCTCAGTTGGTTAAGCAACTGCCTTCGGCTCAGGTCATGATCTCGGAGTCTGGGATCGAGTCCCACATCGGGTCCCAGCTCAGTGGGGAGCCTGCTTCTCCCTCTGACCCTCTCCCCTCTTAGGCTGTTTTTCTCTCTCTTTCTCTCTCAAATAAATAAAATCTCTAAAAAAAAAAGAAAGAAAGAAAAGAAAAGTACAGGCCAATATTTCTGTTCAGTTTTTGTGATGCAAAAATCCTGTATATTTATACTAGCAATCAAATTAAACAGTGCATCAAAAAAGATTATACACCATGACCAACTATGATTTATTCCTGTGATGCAAGGATGGTTCAGCATACACATACAATCAGTATGTTAATCCACATAAACAGAATGAAAGATAAAAACCACATGATCATTTCAGTAAATGCAAAAGAAGTATTTGACAAAGCTCCATTCATTTGTGATAAAAACTCTCAACAAAATAGATACAAAGAAACTTATTGCAACACAATAAAGACTGTTTATGAAAACCCCATAGCTAACATCAGAATCAATAGGGAAAAACTGAACACTCTTCCTCTAATATCTGGTAAAGGCAAGGATGCCCACTGTCACCACTTCTATTAAATATAATACTAGAAGTCTTAGAGTAGGCAGGCAAGGAAAGTAAACAAAGGTAACCCAATCTGAAAGGAAGAAGTAAAATTATCGATTGGAAGATGACATGATCCTATTTGTAGAAAACCCTAAAGCCTTCACTAAAAAAACTGTTAGAACTAATACATAAATTCAGGAAAGTTGGATACAGGATACAAAATCAACACACAAAAATCAGTAGTTTCTTTACACTAGTAACTATATGAAAAGGAAATCAAGAAAACATTCTATTTATAACATCAAAAAGAAGAAAAATTAGGAAAAATTTAACAAAGGAGGTGAAAGATCTGTACACTGAAAACGATAAAAGAAAACACAAACAGAAAGATATACTGTGTTCATGAATTAGAAGTATTAATATTGTTAAAATATCCATACTATCAGGGCGCGTGGGTGGCTCAGTTGGTTAAGCATCTACCTTCGGGTCGGGTCATGATCCCAGGGTCCTGGGATTGACCCCACATAGGGCTCACTGCTTGGCGGGAAGCCTGCTTCTCCCTCTCCCTCTGCCTGCTGCTCCCCCTGCTTATGCTCTCTCTCTGTCAAATAAATAAAATCTTTAAAAAATATATCCATCCTATCCACAGTGATCTACAGATTCAGTGCAAACGTTTATCAAAATTCCAGTGGCATTTTTCACATAAATAGGAAAAAGTATCCTAAAATTCATATGGAACCACAGCAGAGTCCAAATAGTCAAAGCAGTCTTAAGAAAGAGGAATATTGGGGCACCTGGGTGGTTCATTCGTTAAGTGTCTGCATTCGGCTCAGGCCATGATCCCAGGCTCCTGGGATCGAGCCCCACATCAGGCTCCCTGCGCAGCAGGAAGCCTGCTTCTTCCTCTCCCACTCCCCCTGCTTGTGCTCCCTCTCTGACTGTCTCTGTCAAATAAATAAATAAAATCTTAAAAAAAAATAAGAAAGAGGAACAGGGCGCCTGGGTGGCTCAGTTGGTTAGGCGACTGCCTTCGGCTCAGGTCATGATCCTGGAGTCCCAGGATCGAGTCCCATATCGGGGTCCCTGCTCAGCGGGGAGTCTGCTTCTCCCTCTGACCTTCTTCCCTCTCATGTTCTCTCTCTACCATTCTCTCTCTCTCCTTCAATAAATAAATAAAAATCTTTAAAAAAAAAGAGGAACATTATTGGAAGTGTCACCCTTTTTGATTTCCAATTATATATCATAGCTATAGTAATCAAAACAGTATGGTCTGGCATAAAAACAGACATATAGACCAAGGGAACATCAGAGAAAGCCCAGAAATCAACCCACACATACACATTCATCTGATCTTCTAGAAAAGCACCAATAATACACAAAAGGAAAGAAGAGTCTCTTCAATAAATTGTGCTTAGAATAGTGTTCACATTCAAAAGAATAAAATTGGGCCCTTATACCATACACAAAAATCAACACAAAATAGATTCAGGATTTAAACATACAACCATAAAAGTCCTAGAAGAAAACTTAGGGGAAAAGCTTCTTGACATCAGTCTTGCAATGATATTTTGGATATGACACCAAAAGCAAAGTCAGCAAAACCAAAGATTAATATATGGGACTGCATCAAACCATGAAACTTCTGCAAAAGAAAGGAAACAATAAAAAGAAATGAAAAAGCAACCACAGAATGGGCTAAAATATTTGCAAATCATATGGCTAATAAGGGATTAATATCTAAAATACATAAGGAACTCAGCTCAATGGCAAAGAAGAAAATAACCCAAATAAAAAGTAGGCAGAGGACCTGAACAAATAATTTTCCAAAGAAGACATACAAGTGGTCAACAGGAATATGAAAAGGTGCTCAACACCACTGATGATCAGGAAATACAAATCAAAACCACAGTAAGATATCACTTAACACTTGCTAGGATGGCTATTATCACAAAGAAAAAAAATGGTAAGTGTTGGCAAGGCTGTGGAGAAAAGGGAATCCTTGTATACTATTGGTGGGAATTTAAATTGACACAGCCATTATGGAAAAAGTGTAGTGGTTCCTCAAAAAATTTAAAGATGGAACTACCAGATGATCCAGCAATCCCACTTCTGGGTATATATCCAAAGGAAATGAAATCAGTATCTCAAAGAGATATCTGCACTTCATTGTTCATTGATGCCTTATCTACAATAGCCAAAATATGGAAACAACCTAAGTGTCTTGGCTATAGTAATTATTTCACAATTTGTATGTATATCAAAACATCATATAAACCTTAAATATATACAATTTTTGATAAAAAATTAAAAAAAAACAAAACCAGTCTATAACTTTACTTTCTCATCATACAGTAGCCATCAGATACACAAAATTGTTCAGCACCTGTCTGAATTGAAATGTATATGGAGATGTATTATAAGTGGCAAATGTATACTGAATTTTGCATAGCAGGCTTTTTTTTTTTTTTTTTTTTAACATAGGCTTCATGCCCAGCTTGGACCCTAACATGGGGCTTGAACTCATGACCCTGAGATTGAGACCTGACCTGAGATCAAGGGTTGGGTGCTTAACTAACTGAGCCACCCAGGTGCCCCTGCATACTGAATTTTGAAGAAAAGAAAGATCTCAATTCAACAACCTAACTTTACAACTTAAGGAACTAGAAAAAGAATAAATTAAACCCAAAGCTAGCAGAAGGAAGGAAATGATAAAAATAAAAGCAAAGATAAGTGAAATAGAGAATAGAAAAACAATAGAAAAAATGGTGGTAGAACAACTAGGCATCCACATGTAAAATATGAATATAGACATAGACCTTGTACCCATTACAAAAATTAATTCAAAATGGAGAGGCACCTGGATGGCTCAGTCATTAAGCATCTGCTTTCGACTCGGGTCATGATCCCAGGGTCCTGGGATTGAGCCCCACATCAGGCTCCCTGCTCAGCAGGAAGCCTGCTTCTCACTCTCCCACTCACCCTGCTTGTGTTCCCTCTCTCGCTGTGTCTCTCTCTGTCAAATAAATAAAATAAATAAAATCTTTAAAAAAAAATGGATCATAGACCTAAATATAAAATGCAAAACTCTAAAACTCCTAGAAGAAAACGTAGATGTCCTTGGGTATGGTGACACCTTTTTAAGATAACACACCAGAAGCATGATCCATGAAAGAAATAATGGATAGTCTGGATTTCATTAAAATTACAAACCTCTGCTGTATGAAAGGTATATGGAGAGAATGGGAAGACAAGCCACAAAAGAAGAAAATATTTGCAAGAGACACATCTGATTAAAAAATGTTATCCAAAAGATACAAAGAACTATTAAAACTCCACAATAAGTAAACAAATAACCTTACTAAAAAACGGGCCAATGACCTTATAGACTCGTCTTCAAAGAAGATTGATTGATTGATTTTTAAAATTTTATTTATTTACTTGAGAGAGAGAGCACAAGCCAGGAGGAGAGGCAAGAGGAGAGGGAAAAACAGACTCCCCACTGAGCAGGGAGCCTGATGCTGGGCTCAATCCCAGGACCCTGAGATCATGACTTGAGCTGAAGGCGGATGTTCAACGAACTGAGCCACCCAGGTGCCCCCAAAGAAGATTTAAGATTACAAAGAAGCATATGAAAAGATGCTCCGCCTCACATGTTATCAGGGAAATGCAAATTAAAACAATGAGATACCACTAAACATCTATTAGAATGGCCAAAATCAGGACCACTGATCACCAATGCTGATGAGGATGTGGAACACAAGAACTCTAATTCATTGCTGGTGGGAATCCAAGATGGCATATAGCTGCTTTGGAAGACAGTTTGGCTATTTCTTAAAAATGTAAACACTCTTACCATATGATCCCACAGTTGTGCTCCTTGGTATTTACCCAAAGGTATAGAAAACTTATATCCACACAAAAACCTGCACATGGATGATTATAGCAGCTTTTCTCATAATTGCTAAAACTTGGAGCAACCCAAATGTCCTTTAGTAGGCGAATGGGTAAATAAACTAGATAACAGGTCTAGATTCAGCACTAGAAAGAAATGAGCTATCAAGACATGAAAAGACATGGAGGGACCTTAATGCATGTTACTAAGTGAATGAAGCCAATCGGGAAAAAGCTATATACTGTATGGGTTCAACTCTATAACATGCTGGAAAAGGCAAAACTGGGGAGACAGTAAAAAGCTCAGTGGTTGCCAGGAGGAGGGTGTAGGGGAAGTATGACTAGGCAGAGCACAGAGGAATGAAAGTATTCTGTATGATATTATAATGATGGATATATGTCATTATACATTTGTACAAACTGATAGAATGTACAACACTAAAAGTGAACCCTAAGATAAACTGGAAGTGGGGAGATGTTGGTCAAAGGGTACAATGTTTTATCTAGTATGAATAAGATCTAGTCATCTAATGTACAGGAAGGCAGCTATAGTTAAATATTGTGTTGTATACTCGAAATTTGCTAAAATATAGATCCTAAGTGTTTTCACCACCCATGAAGAAGTGGTGACTAGGGACACCTTGGTAACTCAATTGGTTAAGTGTCCGACTCTTTTTTTTTTTTTTTTCCAGCTCTTAATATCAGCTCAGGTCATGATCTCAGTGTCATGAGATTGAGCCACATGTTGGGCTCTGCACTCAGTGGGGAGTCTGCTTGGGATTCTCTCTCTTCCTCTGCCCCTCCCCCCACTCATGCACACTCTCTCTCAAATACATAAATCTTAAAAAAAAAAAAAGAAGTGGTGACTACATGAGGTGATGGATGACATTCTTGATAACAAATGTACCATTAGATATTGATAATGGGAGAGGTTATGAATGTGTGGAGGCAGGGGATATGTAAGAAATCTCTACTTTCCTCTACATTTTTTGTAAAGCTACCACTACTAAAAAAATAAGTCTTTGAAAAAAGATAAGATAACTGATGAAATCAAAAGTTAGTTCTTGGAAAGATCAACAAAATTGACAAACCTTTAGATAGATGGACTGAGACAAAAAGAGGGTAGACTCAAATTACTACAATCAAAAATGAAAGTGAGGACATTATTACCAATTCTACAGAAATAAAAAGAATTATAAGACAATACCATGAACAGCTGTATACCAGTAAAGTGGATAACCTAGATGAAATGGATAAATTCCTAGAAACATAAAAAACCTACAACACTGGATCATGAAGAAACACAAAACCTGAATATACCTATGACTCATAAGGACCTTGAATCAGTCATCAAAAATTTCCCAACAGAGTAAAAAGCCCTGGACCTTATGGCTTCACTGGTAAATTCAACCAAACATCTAAAGAAGAAAAAACACAAATCACCCTCAAAGTTTTCCCCAAAAGTGAAGAGGAGGGAATACTTCCTAACTTATTCTGTAAGGCCAGCATTGCATTAATAACAAAGACACACAAAGACACTAAAAGAAAAGGAAACTACTGACTAGTATTTCTTACACATTGATGCACAAATACTCAACAACATACTAGTACACTGGATTTAGCAATATATTAAAAGAATTGCACATTGTGACCAAGAGGGATTTATTCCTGGAATGCAAGGATGGTTCAGCATATGAAAATCAGTCAACCCCACAGTAATGTAATGAAGGATAGATATTGTATGATTATCTTAATAAATGCAAAAAAAGTATATAACAACATTCAGTACCCTTTCATGATAAAACACTCAACAAACTAGGAATAGATGGGAGTTACCTCAAGATAATAAACCATATATGAAAAACTCACAGTTGATAATCATTCTCAATGGTGAAAGATTGAAAGCTTTTACTCTAATATCAGGAACAATGCAAGGATGCCTACTCTCTCCACTTCTATTCAGTGTAATACTGGAAGTACTAGTTAGAGCAGTTAAGCAAGAAAAAGAAACAAAAGGCATCCAAACTGGACTGGAGGAAGTAAAATTATCCCTCTGCATAGATGATTGAAAACCTCAAAGATGCCACACAAAAAATATTGCTAGAATAAATGAGCTCAGCAAAGTTTACAGAGTGAACACAAAAATAAGTTGCATTTTTATCACTAACAATGAACAATATGAAAAGGAATTCAAGAAAACAATTCCATTTACAGTAGCATCAAAAAGAATAAAATACTTAGGAATTAACTAAGGAAGTGAAAGACTTTTACACTGAAAAGTAGGAAACAATGATGAAATAAAGAAGACACAATGGGGCGCCTGGGTGGCTCAGTCAGTTAAGCGTCTGCCTTCTGCTCAGGTCATGATCCTGGAGTCCTGGGATTGAGCCCCGCATCGGACTTCCTGCTCAGTGGAGAGCCTGCTTCTCCCTCTGCCTGCCACTTTGCCTACTTGTGCACTCTCTCAGTGTGTGTGTGTGTGTGTCAAATAAATAAAATTTTTTAAAAAAATTAAAGAAGACACAAATAAATGGAAAGACATTCTATGTTTATGGATTAGAAGACTTAAGATTAAGATGTCAGTACTACCCAAAATGGTCTACAGATTTAATGCAATCCCCATCAAAATCCTAAAAAAGTTTTTTGCAAAAATAGAAAAATCCACTCTAAAATTCATATGGACTCTCAGGGTACCCTGAATAGCCAAACAATCTTGAAAAAGAATAATTTTGGAGGGCTCACACTTCTTGATTTCAAAACTTACTACAAAGCTACAGTAATCAATGTGGTTCTGATGTAAAGACAGACATATAGAGCAATGGTATTGAATAGAGAGCCCAGATATAAACCCTTGCATATATGGTCAAATGATTTTCAGCAAGGGTGCCAAGTCCATATAGTGGAGACAGTACAGTCTTTTCAACAAATAGTTCTGGAAAAACTGAATATCAACTTGCAGAATAACAGAATTAGATCCTTTCCTAGCACCTGTACAAAATTAATTCAGAATGGATCAAAGACATGAATCTATGAGCTAAAACCATAAAACTCTTAGAAGAGAATATAGGGTAGAAGCTTTACAAGTTTGGATTTGAGAGTGAATTCTTGGATATAAAACCAAAGGTACAAGTAACAAAGAAACAATAGACAAATTGGACTTCATGAAAATTATAAAACTTATATGCATGAAAGGACTTGTGAAAGGAAACAACAGAGTGAAAAGGCAACCTACATAATAGAAGATATTTCCCAGTTATATATCTGATGAGGGGGCTGATATTCAGAATACATAGAGAACTCCTAAAACTCAACAACAAAAAGCAAATGAACAAAGGACTTGAATAGACATTTCACCAAAGAAAATACATGAATGACCAATAAGCACATGAAAAGATGCTCAAAATCACTAATCATTAGAGAAATGCAAGTCAAAATCACAGTGAGATACCACTTCACATTCGTTAGGCTGGCTGCTATTGAAGGAGGAAGAAAGGAAGATAAAGAAAATGCCAAGTGTTGGTGAGGATGTGGAGAAATTGAGACTCTTGTGCACCGTTGGTGGGACTGTAAATGGTGCAACCACTGTGGAAAACACTATAGATATTCCTCAAAAAGTTTTAAAATAAAATTACTATATAATCCAGCAATTTCACTTCTGGATGTGTACCCAAAAGACTTGAAAGCAGAATCTTAAAAGAGATATTTGTACACTCACATTTATAGCAGCATTATTCACAATAGCTAAAACATGGAAGCAACTCATGTGTCCATCAACAGATGAATGGATAAACAAAATGTGGTATGTACATACAATGGAATATTGTTTAGTTTTAAAAAGCAAGAAAATTCTGACATATATAACATGGGTGACCTTGTGGATATTGTGCTAAGTGAAATAAGCCAGTCACAAAATGATAAATATGTATGATTCCACTTAAATAAGGTACCTAGAGTCGTCAGAATCATAGAGACAGAAAGTAGAATTGTTGCCAGGGGCTGTGGGAAGGGGGAAGCGGGGAGTTATTGTTCAATGGGTATAGAGTTTCGGTTCTGCAAGGTGAAAGTGTTCTGGAGATGGACAGTGGTGATGGTTGCACAACAATAGGAATATACTTAATACCGCTGAACTGTGCATTTAAAAATGGTTAAAATGGTAAATACTAAATTATGTGTATTTTACCATAATACAAATGTTTTGGGAGTGCCTGGGTGGCTCAGTCGGTTAAACATCCGACTCTTGATTTTTGACTCAGGAAGTGATCTCAGTGTCATGAGATTGAGCCCCATGTTGGGCTCCACGCTGGGTGTGGAGCCTGCTTACGAGTCTCCCTCTGCCCTTCCCCACCCCTGCCCCCACTCATGCTCATTCTCTCTCTCTCTTTCCAAAAAAAAAAAGAAAAAATTAAAGGGGCTCCCAAGTGGCTCAGTCAGTTAAGTGTCTGTTTTTGGCTCAGGTCATGATGCTGGGGTCCTGGGATTGAGCCCCACATCGGGCTCCCTGCTCAGCAGGGAGTCTGCTTCTCCCTCTGCCCCTCCCCTAGCTCGTGCTCTCTCTTTCTCTCTCTCTCCCTCCCCCTCTCCCTCCCCTTCTCACTCTCACTCTGACTCTTGCTCTCTTTCAAATAAATAAATCTTAAAAAGAAATTGTTATTTAGGACCCCAAAGAATTTTTATGTGAGTTATACCTATTGATATATATATAATATTAGAAACTAAAAGTGAGAAAATTTAAAAATGCATTGATTCATTTAAAATAATAAACCATTGGGACGCCTGGGTGGCTTAGTTGTTAAGCATCTGCCTTCGGCTCGGGTCGTGATCCCAGGGTCCTGGGATCGAGTCCCACATCGGGCTCCTTGCTCAGTGGGGAGCCTGCTTCTCCCTCTCCCTCTACTGCTCCCCCTGCTTGTGCTCTCTCTCTCTCTCTGACAAATAAATAAATAAAAATCTTTAAAAAAAATAAAAAAATAAAATAATAAACCATTACATTTTTTAAGATAAACATTTTTTTATGAAAAATGACTATATTTTCCAAAGCAAAAACAATTTAGTAAAAAGAATGAAATTTTTACCATACTCTAATGCCTGGCTTAGTAGAAGATAGTTTTGGTATTTAATCTGTTGTAAGTATGCTATTTGGTTGAAGTATATGGACAGAATCTGACCTCACATATTTTATAGTTAGGAGAATAAAAAGAATTTTAATGGACTTTTTAAATCATTGTGGATTGTCTTCTTTGATACTACACCAAAATTCACAAGTGATATTTGCCATATGGAATCTGAAATCATACCTTGGTTTATCTTGCATTTTGAAATGGATATTTTTTTGATGCATGGTTTTGTAACATCATTGTTCATTGGAAAATATTGATGCCCCAGGTCATGCAGATCTTCCAAATGTTGTCATATTTGATTACACATATAACAAGAGTAACACTTGTTAATATTACCACCAGTCTTTTCATACAGTTCCTTAAGTTCATCCTTTTCTCTACTGCTGTTGTATGTGGGCCTATTTCTACCCTCTCTATTCTACATAATTATTAGATATATTTGGTCTTGGTTCTGATATCCTACTTTATAATTATGCTTTCTACTTTTCTTTTAAATTTTTCGCACTGTATGAGTTCTGCCTTCTTTATTTATTTGTGATTCTTCTGGTAATTTGGGAGCTTGGTTATTGATTTATTGTTGGAACATCCCCATATATTGCAGGTCAGGGTTACATTATGTCTCCTACTTCAGGCTGAAAAACGGTTTACTTTTGTTTCTCATTGTCCTTGTTACCTTTAGGTGATTTTCAGATTGAGTGGGGAAATCACCATCTTTATTACTTCATCATTTTAATACCAGCAATTCCAATATGCTTAAACTTTTTTTGCTGTAAAACAGAAATGAATGTGAAATATATACAGAAGACTACATAAAACATAATAGGCAGCTTAAGAAAATTAAGTGAACATCTGTGTAAACACCAGAAGAATTAGATCTTTGAAATCACTCCAGAAGTTTTAAGTACAAATCCTTAAACAACATAGTTTAGGTTTGCCTGGTTTTTCATTTTATGTAAATGGAATCATATGGTATGTATATGTGATTTTGTACCTGTTTTCTTTTGTTCAATAGTATGTTTTAGGATTCAATGTGTTTTGTATTTCTCTCAATCGCTCTCCCTTCCTCCCTTCCTCTCTCTTTCTGTCTCTGTCTCTCTTTCTCTCTGTGTGTGTGAAGTATTTCACTGTCAGAATAGACCACAATTATAAGATCTATTGCTAATGAACATTTGGATTATTTTCAGATCTGGGAAATTGTAAACAGTGCGTCTGTGGACATTTTTGAACATGTATTCTATCTTGTGTAAGCATCAATTTCTGTAGGTTATAAACCTAGGATTCCTGGGTCATAGCATATGCACATCTTCAGATTTACCATAATAGATGATGCCAGAGTTTTCCCATCAGCTCTGTATAAGCTCCCTTTGCTCCACATCCTTGTCAACACTTGGTATTTTTAATTTCATTAAAATTTTAATTTCATTTTAATTAAAAGAGTTTTTAATTTTAGCCTTTCTGGGGAGAAGTGTGTAGTAGTGCCTTGTACAGTTCTCTGAATACTAATGTGATAGAGCAAATTTTCATTCTGATTATAGGCCCTGTGTGTGTGTGTATTAAATAATTTGGCACTAGGTTACTTAGCTTTATAGAAGGGCAGGAAATACAGTATGTTGGCATTAGAGCATCAGGTCTGTAGTGCCATAATTCAGCTCCCCATGAACTATTCATTTGTAAGATGGGTAAGTGTGGATCACTATGGTTTATAAGATACACACTCTTGTAATAGTCTGTACCTATAACTGTTAGATCCCTCAAGGGACACATTTGATTACAAGAATCACACAGGGAAGCTGTGGCCTTTGTATTTCAGTAGGCATTTATAGTTTATTGACAAGCTTCCAAGTCTAGATGCAGTCCCCCGAACTAGGGTCATTTTTACAATAAATAATGTTGCCTGGTAACAAACTTGACCTTTCACATTAATCTAATCCAATATATTTCCGTGGGAATGTTGCTAGAAGGTAAACTCGAGGTCATTTCCTCATGAAAGTCTTAGGTCTTTAGGTTAACCCTTTCTCTCTGGAAATAATTGTTATCTTTATAATTGTGTCTTCTAATCCATGGATATGGTATATTTCTCCCTCTCTTTAAGACTCCTTTATTTTCTCACAGTAAAGTTTGATAGTTTTTTAATAACACTTATGTGCATTATTTGTAGATTTATTTCTTGGTATTTGTTTTTTATGCCACCGTGAATGGTGTTAAAAATTTAAATTTCTAACTGCTTTGCTGGTGTATAGGAATGCAGTTGGTTTTGTACACTGCTTTTTTTGTATCCACCCATTTTCTTAAATTCTCATATTCATTCTAATAAATTACCTGTAGATTCTTTTGGTTTTCTATGTACTTCATTATATCATTTGCAAATAATGTCAGTTTTATAATTTTGATTCTTTTCCAGTTATTTACAACCTTATATCTTTTTCTGGCCTTATGAAACTAGCTAGACCTCCATTACAATGTTGAATAAAAGTGGTGGTAGATTCTCAGTCTCAAGGGGAAAACTTTAAATATTTTACCATTGAGATATTTGCTGAAGATTTTACAAGTTAAGAAATCTTGTTACTACTACTTTGCTAAGACTATTTATTTCATATTTTTAAAAGATTTTATTTACTTGTCAGAGAGAGAGAGTATGTGCACAAGCAGGGGGAGCAGCAGACAGAGGGAGAAGCAGGCTCCCTGCTGAGCAGGGAGCCCAACATGGGACTCGATCCCAGGACCCTGGGATCATGACCTGAGCCGAAGGCAGACACTCAACCAACTGAACCACCCAGGCATCTCGCCAGGACTATTTTATAGAATATAAATGGATATTGCATTTTATTAGATGTTTCTGTATATCTGTTTAGATGATTATATCTACATATTTTCCCCTATAATCTGTTAATTTGGCAAATTACCTCAATAGATTTGCTAATGTTAAGTCAAACGTGCCTTTCTTGGTAAGTGTCCAATTTGTTCAATTTATAAATTGCTAGGTTCAGTATGCTAATAATTTTATTAGCACTTTTGCTTCTATATTCATGACAAGTTTTTTTTCCTGTAATTTTGCCTTTTTCTATTGAGTTTTGGTATCACAGTTTGCAAGGATCATGAAATGAGTTGGGGAATAAACTAATTTTTCCTATTCCCCGGGAAAATTTGTGTAATGTTGGAGATACTTATTCCTCGAATGTTTGGTGGAACTGGTCAGTAAAGCCAACTGGAATTTTGTTTATAGGAAGGTTTTTTGGTTTTTGTTATTTTATTAGTTTCAGAGGTAGAATTTAGTGATTCATCGGTTGCATATAACACCCAGTGCTCATTACATCAAGTGCCTTCCTTAATGCCCATCACCCTATAGGAAGGTTTTTAATTACAGATTCAAATTTTTATAGATATGGAACTATCCAGGCTTTTTGTTTTTTCAAGCCATACTTTCCTGGGAATTTGCTTTCCTGTTTTTTTCTTTGTCAGTCATATCAGAGGTTTAATTGATTTTGTCATTTCAAAGAAGCAGCTTTTGGCTTTATTGATCCTTCTTATTTTAAGCATATTTCCAATTTCACTATTTTTTGTTCTCATTTTTATTTATTTTTTCTACTTTTGAGGGTTGAGGGGTGCATATTGCTATTTGGGGGTCTACTATAAGTGCAGCTCTGCATCTCAGTTCACTCTTCCAGAACAGCCATTATAAAAGCATCCCTGAGAGCTTTGCCCACTCTCTAGTTTTCTACTCTTTCCACGGTCTAGGCTTGAGGATAGTTGTTTGATGTATCTTAGAAACTTTTCTAAACATTTTGTTCAGCTTTTTAAAAATTGTGTTCAGATGGTGGTCCTGCTTTAATGTAAGCAGAAGTTCCTCTTAGTATTATTTTAATTACAGGATGATCTTCCTGATTGTCTAAATAGCAAAATAACATAACTTAACTTTACTATGAGAATAAAATGAAATTATTTAAATGAAAACACTCTGAAAAAGAATAAACACTACAGATAAAAATATTCTTATTTTCACCACTGCTCTTGTTTTGAGCTCACCAAATATTAAGATTTATCCACGGTTTCCTCAGTTGTTTTCAAAAATTTGTAATAATTGGGGGTGCCTGGGTGGCTCAGTCGGTTGAGCATCTGACTCTTGGTTTCAGCTCAGTTCATGATCTCATGGGTCATGAGATCAAGCCCTGCATGGTTCCCGGCTCAGCAGGAAGTCAGCTTGAAGATTCTCTCCTGCTGCCCCTCCCCCTACTTGTACTCTCCTTCTCTCTCTCACTCTTTCTCTCAAATAAATAAATTTTTAAAAATTTGTAATAATTGGGGGAAGGCTCCCAGAATCAGCAGTAGGGAGACCAAAATGTTCTACAATTTTAGCAATGGTAATGTATATTTCACTGCTCTGGACTTACATAGTTCTAGTTCTAGTTCCAACCAATAATCTAAAATCCAAAGAATGGATAAAGGGTTTTATTAACTAAATACTCCTAGAGTTTAAATTGTTTGCCTTAATTGCCTTTTTGGAATCAATTTAATATACATGGGACAGCCAGTCATCTAAGAAGTTGACTAAGGCAACTTCTCAAGAAATTTATAGTTTCTCCTGAGGTCCTAAAACTGCATTATCTTGAAATGTGAAATGCATGTTGCTTAAGAGCACAGGCTCTGGAGTGGGAACACCTTGATATAGATTCTCACTCCTTCACTTTCTAGCTATGTAACTTTAGTTTCCTCAACTGAAATTGGGAATAATAGCACTTATCTCAAAGGAGTTGTGAGATTAAATGAGCTAATCCATGTAAGGGTTTTAACATTGTCTGTGGGACATAGTAAGTGCTCAGAGTATACTTTATAGATTAATGAAAAATTAATAAGTTTTTGTGGATGGAAGAAATAATACATTGTAAGTAAAAATTCTAGATGAGAGTCAAAGGAATACTGAAAATCCTTAGTAATTGGAGTTGGAAAGAGATTTCATGTGCAAGATGACAACTGTACATAATCTTGAAGGTAGAGTGGAATTGTAGCAATTGTACGTGCGACAGAAAATACTCCAAAGTGTGGTGACAATCTGTATGATCAAGGACAGGAAGTGGGGGAGCTGGGGTTAGGGAGGAAAGCATAGTGATTCTAGAAAATGGTGAATCATCCTAGAGAGTAGATATGTTAAAAAAGATTTGGGGTTCTTTGTTCAAAAGTATTTTGACATCATTTTATATGTTTACGAGTCATGAGAGGCTTTGACCTGTGCTTTAAGAAGATTGTTGGTATGGCAATGAATCAGATAAGGGAGAATTTGGAAGAAGGAAGACCTATTAGAGAGATTTTGCAATAGCTAGGCAAAAGAAGATAGATTACAACAATAGGATCAAAATTTCCCATGGATTAACTAATAAAGGATGATAGGGGAAAGAAGAGGTCAAAGCTGATTCTGAGATTTAAAGTCTGGATAATTGGGACAATAGCAGTATCATTTGTAAACAGAGAGAGGATGAAGCAGGTTGTTAGGAAAGATTATAATTATGGTTTTGAACATATTGAGTTTGAATTTTATATGGCAGGAAGGACGGCCAGCTGGAAATGTCAACTTGAGATAGTTTGAACTATAAATGTATATTTGGGAATCATCTGCATGGAAGTGATAGTTGAAATCCTGGGAGTGAATCAGCTCAAAGTGTGGAAAGAGAAAACTATTTAGAGCAATACCTAGAGGGATATATATATGTGCTTATATCAGTGGAAGAAGGGGAAAGAGCAAAGAGAAAACAACTATAGTGAGAGGGGTAGAGCAGAAAAAATGGAATTGCAGCTATTAAAATTTAGGAAATTTTGTAACAAGTTATTCGACAGGTTTTCTGAAAGCATTCCTATTGCCATTGATAGCAAGAGTGACTAAGTGGCCTTACTGTCTTTAATATGTAAAATACTATGTTAACAGAAAAAATGCATTAAAATTATCCATACTAGACAATAGAACTGTTAAGTGAAACAGTGGTTTCAAGTCCTATTTCCTCTGTACTGTCCGCACTTAAAACTAGCTCTATAATCATGATGGTTAACATCAATTTGTAGTTCTTGGTTAAGCTGAGATTGGTGCAATTTCATCCATATAGTAGCTTGATTGAGAGAGAACTGGAAGAATCAGCTAGTTAATCAGTTAATCAAAATCAGTCAGATTCTGATTAATCTCACCATAATTATAATTAGATGCCTCTTAGAAATTTCCTCTCTTGGTGCATAAAAAAGATAACTGTAATATCTGTCCTTTACTTTCCCAGTATGTTAAATAAAGATGCCTTCTCATACATCCAGTCCCTGCAAAAATAAAGAGCTTTTAAAGAGTTGTTCCAACATCTGAAAGTTTGGTTCTACCATTAATGGTCAGATTTTGGTGTCTTCTTTTCTTTGGAAAGCACTATATTACAGTCGTTGAGAACTTTTTTCACCAAACCCATAGAAATAGATGCATTGCCAAGAATTCCGAGTGCCCCATTTTGCAGTAAAGTGTCAGGTCTATCTTCTAGTTAAAGTTTTGTTTTCAAAAGTATTTTTCACTAATCTTGAAGAAATTCATGGCCTTTGAAGTTTCCAGAAGACCCTCAAAAATAGGAGTTCAAGTGCTGGTAATTTATTGGTTGTAGTAATAATAATTACAATTAACATTTACAGAGATGCTTCTCTGTGCCGTACATTGTGCCAAGTATTTATTTAATAGTATTAATTGAGTGCCTGCTATGTGTCAGGATCTGTTCTGGATGCTTTGGATAAGGTAATAAACTAAACAAACTAAAACCTGTATCTTCATAGCCCTTTTATTTGGTGAGAATGGACAAAATAATAAGCAGTAAGCATGACCAATAATCATATTTTGGTTATAACCAAAAAAAGTATATGAACGATAAGAAGATGGTAAGTACTATGGAAAAAAATAGAGCAAGGTAAGGTAGTCAGGAGTGTGGCGTTGAGGTTGAATGATAGAGATGAGTTGCATTATTAAATAGGGTAGTTAAAATAGGCATAATGAAGATGGTTGCATTGGAGTTAACCATGCAGATATCTGACAGGAGAGCAGGCAGATGGAACAGTCTGTACAACGGCGCTAAGGTGGGACCGTCTTGGGTATCTAAAGAACAGCAAAGAGGTTACTACAGTTCAATGTGATCAAGGGAGAGAGTGGTAATGAGCAATAATGGGCGGGAGGATGGTAAGGCAGTCCTGTTACTACAGTGACACCATGAGATTTACACCATTACAATCCACCTTTTGTAGATGAAGAAACAGAGACATAGAGAAGTAAAGTAACCTGCCACATCAGGAGCCAGCTATAGCAAGAAACAAGCAATTACATTCATTAATATCCTGAAGGCTCTGAACTTGTTTAACTGCTTATTTCTTTATGACCCTCTGCAAAATATTAGATGAAAGATCAGCTGTTCTGAAGTGGATGATTTATTGTACAATGGTTCTACCTCAGTCCTCTTTCTGTGCAACCAATATGACCATTTATAGGCCTTGTATTTTTATCAAGTTTCCTCAATTACAAATGACTTTTTCTTCAGTTACAAATGACTTATTTTTCTTTGGCAGTGCAGTAAGCATCCCTGTAAGATCTTTTTAATTCAAGGGTGTTATGTTAGGGTAAATCCAAAATTTAGTTTAGTTCTTCTAGGCTTTTCATATTGAGCCTTCTTACAAACAAGGGTATACTGATAATAATAATGACATGGTAAGCTACTCTAGATGGTGATAATGACTTTTGTACATGACCTATCTGTGTGCTACTGATAATTGGAATCAATCAGTGTAATGATAGTTGCAGATTATCTGGCCTATGTACTTCTTCTTCATACTTGGAATGAGTTAATGCCTTAATAATATAATTTGATAAAGAAAAGCATTTTATTAAAAACAATCCTTTAATAGGAAGTCTAAGGAAAAAAATGTGTTTGTGCCCAGTTCATTGATCTCCTACCTCATCCATAGACCATTCTCCACTCTACTTCCAGGTTAAGTGACTAGAACAATTTGAAAATCACAGTGGAAAGTCACCATTAGATGAAAAGATATTTAATAGTTCATTTTTATACATGTCAAATTGATGTGGTTAAAAGATCTATTATTTATTCTAAAGTAAATAGTTTATTACATTGGGAATTCCATTTTTACCTCCTTCTTCATATTAAGTAGAATTGATCCAAATTTATTGAATTTTATGGCCTGTGAATTTTTTAGCATTTACTTTGTATAGGTGATTACATAAAGAACAGCACTTTGTTGGGGCATCTGGATGGCTCAGTCGTTGGGCGTCTGCCTTCAGCTCAGGTCGTGATCCCAGAATCCTGGAATCGAGCCCCGCATCGGGCTCCCTGCTCAATGGGAAGCCTGCTTCTCCCTCTCCCATTCCTCCTGCTTGTGTTCCCTCTCTCACTATCAAATAAATAAATAAAATCTTAAAAAAAAATAATAAAGGACAGCATTTTGCAAGATTCATGCTTGCTCAGTTTGTTAATCTGACAGTTAATAAAAATACAATAAAAAATAAGAAATTACATTTCTGGTGTTTCTTAGTAGTTTTTTCACGGGAGCAGTGAATGCATAATCATAATTACCTCAGGAGTTGATGATTTTAATTGTTTGGCACTAACATGTTTTTGTCAAGTGGGGGCATCATTGGTCTTTCTTAAGTAAGGTGTGTGGCAAGAATGGTTTGCTTGTTAAAGTTAAGTGATGGTAGGGGTAAATAATTATTCCCCTTTCGCCTTATTTTAGAGGGCCTCTATTTTATGTTTATAGTCAGCACTCTTAACTGATAGCACAATTTTTTTTTTTAAGATTTTTTATTTATTTGACAGAGAGAGAGACAGCGAGAGCAGGAACACAAGCAGGGGGAGTGGGAGAGGGAGAGGCAGGCTTCCCGGTGAGCAGAGAGCCCGATGCGGGGCTCGATTCCAGGACCCTGGGATCATGACCTGAGCAGAAGGCAGATGCTTAATGACTGAGCCACCCAGGCGCCCCTGGTAGCATAATTTAAAGTCCAGAAACATTTAGTAGTTTTCTTTATGGTTTTCAGTTGTACCAGCCTCTAAAGTTACCATCACAAAATGTGATTGTTACTCAGTAAAAGAAAGTGACGTGTTTTTAAGAATAATAAAAGTTTAAGATAAAAGTCTTATGTAGTTTTTGGGATTTTTTTTGTCATCATTAAGTATATTAACAAGGGGAAAAACAAAGAATATACTTAAGATTTAACACACACACACCTCTAACTGACCTACAAAAGTAGCTCTCAGTGATAATTCAAAAGAGCAAATCCAAATTACATACTGTTGTGTGCTGTTGTTACCAATGCCTGACTGCTGCTAATAACTCTAGATCTGTTTTACCATCATTAAATTTATATAAGAAATGTCTGAGTATGATTATCACTGTGCTATCTAAAATGCATAATCACTGCATTTTAAAAAAACGAGGATTTTTGATCTTTCCCCTGCTAACAATTTGTGCTACAGTTAGACTTCAAAATACATTATTTTTAATCCAGTCAAAAAGGAACTATATTTGTACATGATTATATTTGGGGAAAATTTCTTAGGGTGTAAGAGTTACACAGATATTCAGACTTAAGTATTTAAATACTTTAATATAATGTTTCCATCAGTATAGCTCTTGGCTTGTTCTTATGTATGAGTTTAAAATCTTGCATATCTACGTTCTTGTCAGGCAAATGCCATAGGCTAAAACTGAAGATAATAACTTAAGATTCATGTCTCCTTCTTGGAGGTTATAGTTGTCTTGAATTGACAGTTTTGAAGGACCTAAACTGACATCAAAGGGTTTAAATAATCTAGTTAGGTCAATTAATGTTAATTTTCATCTTCCATTAAATTATTTTAATGTTTTCCTCTTTTCCTTTTTTCTAGCCAAGTCCTATACCAAGTCCTGTTTTGGGGCGAAAGCCAAATGCTAGTCAGTCATTGCTTGTATGGTGCAAAGAAGTTACAAAAAACTATCGGGGAGTGAAAATCACCAATTTTACTACATCGTGGAGAAATGGTTTATCTTTTTGTGCAATATTACACCACTTTAGACCAGATTTAATGTAAGTAGAAACATTTTCCATTCCCTATAAATATTTTGTAAATAATAGACAGTTTTTTTAAAAAAACAAATCATTCCTTTTTTTTTTTTAAGATTTTATTTATTTATTTGGCAGAAAGAGACACAGCGAGAGAGGGAACACAAGTAGGGGGAGTGGGAGAGGGAGAAGCAGGCCTCCCGCACAGCAGGGAGCCCGATGCGGGGCTCCATCCCAGGACCCTGGGGTCATGACCTGAACCGAAGGCAGACACTTAACGACTGAGCCACCCAGGCGCCCCAAAAACAAATAATTTCTTAACATGTGTCCTGAAATAGTTGACTTTGTTTATTACCCATACTTTTGCTTTTTGAGAAAAGAAATGTGTGTCAGAAAGAAAAGTTCTCCCTTCTGAATGCCTAAAACCAATCTTTTCTCTTAAAAAAAAATTTTTTTTTTCTTCTTAATCTCATACAAAGAACTGACTTCAAATTATTATGAAAATTGTGTGGCTGTTAAAATGAGATGAGACAAATAAGCCAGTAGCTCTTTGTACATTGACAACAAGGGATTACCTCATGGTCAGTTTGGTTGTCAAGACTGGTCTCTGGTACCCTGCCTTAACTTCTCTTTTAGATGGAAAGCTTCAGGCAATGAAACATGTAACCACTATTTTTATTTATTTATTTATTTACTTATTTACTTATTTATTTATTTCCTTAATTTTCCACACTATTAGTTTTGTTGATTGAATTGCTATGAAATTGCTAGTTACTCTTTGGTATTATAGAATGTCAAAATTTTAGATTCAGTTTGTTTTAAAACAGCTGTTTTTATCAAATACTATATGTACCTACTGTGCCATTTTCTCCCTCAGTGACTACAAGTCTCTGAATCCTCAAGATATTAAAGAGAACAACAAAAAGGTAAGAATTGCCAAGGAAAAAAATACATAGTTTCAAATTTGGCTCCTCTGTGGCTTTTATTAATGTGGGGAAACTGAGGTTGTTTTTGAGGTCATAACTGCAACTCACAGAAGGTAGTCTGCTTCTTTGTAGTTCAAATAGGATGCATGGTTTACTCTAAGTTGTCATAGCCTTTAAAGATCACAAGTGCTGGACTAGCATCAGATTTTAATATGTGTATGGACTTCATTAACTGTTAAATATTTATTAAAGCATATAGTCAAGATTTAGCTTTTAAAAAGTGCACCCAAAGCTGTTATACCATAAATGATTATGAGTTTAGGAAAATCTATTGGGAAGGGGTGAGGGGAGGAGCCTAATGGGTATACAAGAAAGAATGCATATGTTCCTAGAAGCAGAAAGATATGAACATTGGGTTTTTTTTTTTTCATTTTCTGGTAAACTCTACAGTTTTTCCACATAATTAATTAGCCAGCTGAGGTCACAACTTCCCAGTTGGGGATATTGATCCTTTCAGCCTTCAGGGTAGCTGTGTGGGTCTAAGTTGCCAGAAGCTCTTGAGCCAGCTAACTGTGGCCACAGGCTAACTTAACTATTTATCCCAGTGCACAGTACAGTATTATAGTCATGTATGTGCACTGTGACATGAGAAAGGAGGGAAGCACTAATTCAATATATAGTAGGTACTCAATGTGTTTTATGTTGCATTGAATTCTTCAACTGAAAAGTTAATGAAATATGTTGTCTTAGAATTGGAGTTCTTAATCTGGGCGGTATGGATAGAATTCAGGTGGTTCTTGAACATGACTAGGAGGAAAATGTGTTTTATTTTCTTAATTCTTTAAGTGAAATTTAGTATTTCCTTCAGTTATGAATTTAGGCAACACACCAGTTTAACATTAGCCATTCCTGCGACTTTATCACCTTGAGAGTCTTAGATATCTTGATATTACATTGCAGTTTTAGTATCTTCAAATATCTTTTAAACTAATCACTTCTTCAAAATTACAGTTGTTAATACATTCATAAAAAGCACATGTATTGCTGTTTCTCAAATTCAGTTTTACTAATATTTTTCATAATTTTATTTTTCATATAATTGGTTTCTTTTGTAATCCTATGTATTTTATAAATATAGAGCATTGTTCTGAGAAGGGGTTCATTACCAAAAGGATTCAGGGAACAAAGTGATTAATAACCTCTGGTCAAGACTGAAAGTTTTCATTCTACTTTAAATTAGATAATTAAAACTACCAGTGTTAAAAAAAATCTGTAAAGGGAATCTTGATAGAAGTTCAATTAGCAGATGAGAATTTAAGTCAACAATTTTTTTTTTTACTTTTATTGCTCTCTGAACCCAAAAATTTGTATTGTCATTAAAAAACCCTTTTTCTTTACAAATGCATGATGCTGGCCTGGAGAAATTTTAAAACTGTCAGTTTTTTTAATTGAAATATGCCACCAAAAAAGGTAATCTTAAAATATCAGTATATTTTTCTTTATAGAAATCACATCTGTGGTGGGCATGCTACAGAGTAAGTCATTCTCATGAATTATCTCTTGTATAATTTTGGAGAGCTTGTGTCTATCAAAGTGAAATGCCTGTTTTGTCATCAATTAAATTGTATCTTTAGATATGATAGTTCTATGCCTGCATTTCTTTTGCATTTGAATAAAATACGAAGTTAATTTAAATGCAGATAAAAGTGTAATAAAATAAACCATTATTATTTTTATAAAGTGAAGCTTTTTAAATTACTGTTTGAAATTTTGAAAGTGAAACATTGTTGATTGTACCCAGCTATGTATTTTTAAGAGTATGGAGATTTGCCTTAAGGCTTAGGTCATACTTCTTTACATTTTTTTTTCAGGAACTTGATAATGATGAGCATACCTTGGGTTTACGTATTACTATGTAGAAAAGAATATCCTATTAAAATTTTTTCTCAATTAGATCTTCCAGGGCAGATAATTATGGCTTTTTGAAAGGATTTTAATTTAGATGATCCTGTTCATTGCACAGTTGAAGAAATGTTTTACAGTCTTTCCTTTTCATCACTTTGCAACTTCCAACCTGATATCTACATTGAGTATCAGTTGCTACCTGCAGATTTATTTCCGGCTTCACACAGTTCTTCCCGATAACCCCATCTGCCCCTGGTGGGACTTAAGGGAGCACAAGAAACACTGCCTGTGTCTTAAGTTCCATGCAGATACGTAACATAACTGGCAATGACTCCTCCTTACCAATTAAATAACATCTAGGAATGAATAAGACAATTTTCTTTGAAAGACCTCTTCTTTTTCTCCACATACAAACAGCTAAAAAGACAGGTGATTGACCGCAGGAGAAGAGGTTAACCTATGGGAAAATTCCTTTACAAAGTCTTGACCTCACTTGCAAGAAACCCAGTTTGTTTTTAAATGTTTTTTTAGTGCAGTTAGTGTGCATAAAATGAATTGCTACATAAAGCAAAACATCAGCAGGAGATTCCCCACAAGGAAGCTAATCATTTTCCCAGATCTGTAAAAAGTGCTGAATAAAAAAGGTATTTACCTATGACATATGATCTTAACCAGTATGTCAGTGTTTTAGATAATTGGGAAATGTTTAGAATACTGCCTGTGGTGCTTTTCATGATGGTCTGCAATTGATGTCTGTCAATCAGGTTGTCAAGACACATGAGGAGGAAAATGACTTTAATTTTCCTAAAACACGTAAAATAACAAACAGGCCTAAACATGCACACCAACTGAGCCATTCTCTTGAGTAAATATTTTGAGGTACCTATATTATGAAACATAGTGCTGTGAAAATTGAAGAGGTTTTAATATTGCAATTTATTTTTCATTTTCTTTCTTACTTGTTCCGCAACATTTATTAAACTACAGGAAGAATATGAGACAAGGATTAAATTCAAAGGTAGAAATGCACTTCAACATGTAAGTGCAAAAGAGTAATTCCTTCTAAATTGTTACATAATTTCCTAACCTTTCTTTTAAGAAAAACTTTGAGTTATGAACCTACATCTGGGTTGTTACAAAGATAGACATTTTATATTCCAAAGTGAGAATACAACTAGGGGGTCCATACTTTTTCTGAGGGTATATCTGAACCTTTAACCATATTTTTAATGCTTCCTAGCAACACTGCTGTTTTAAAGGGTTAGTTCAGGATAGTAATAATTAATTGTAAATTGAGAAACAGCTTTGATTCTTCAAAACTAGTAAAACCTGATGTGCCAGTCATTTAAAGGCTAACAAAAATAATACAATGCAGCCTTACTTTCTCAACTAAGTTGTAGTACTCAAAACATTTCATTCTTTCCAAAATGGATGAAGTGAAAATGCAATCACTCTTCTCATTATGAAAATCAGTCTTAATTGGGCATTTAAAAAATGTTTCTATGTTTCTAGGCTTAAATAATTTAAGCACTTGCATTTTTATACCAGGTAATCTAGGATTAGGTCTTTGGGGATATGTAGCTATCCTTTTTCTTCACAAATCACTGTTTTATAGTTATATGAAACATGGTAAAGAGAGGTTGATAGGAATGATAAAACTCTAGATTATTATTTCTTTATACCTTAGTTCCTTATAAAAATTGATTCTCAAATTTTTTTTGTTTTAATTCTAACTTTTGCTTATTTTTCTTTATTGGAAAAGCGCATTTCAATTGTTACTAAATAAGAAACTTTTTTTTTTCTTGCACCTTCCCCACTTTTACAAATTTCTGATGTGGAATTTTGTTTTGTTCTTGTGGCAATAATGTCAGTAATGTAGTATGCCCTCCAACAACAACAAAATCTATTAAAATTTTGTGTTTTTTTAATGGTAACTAAACTTTATTTTGATAACTTTTTTATTGAAGTGTAATTGACATATAACATTGTATTAGCTATAGGTATACAACATAATGATTCAGTATATTGTGAAATGTTTACCACAGTATGTCTAGCTAATATCTATTCTTTTCTGTTTTTAAAATGCATGGATTGTTTGAATTATTCAGTATATCTTTGTTTTTCCTTTCTTTGAAGGCATATGATGGATTTGCCAGCATAGGAATTTCCCGGTTGTTGGAACCTTCTGATATGGTCTTATTAGCAATTCCTGACAAACTGACTGTTATGACTTATCTCTATCAAATCAGGGCACATTTCAGTGGCCAAGAACTGAATGTTGTCCAGATAGAGGAAAACAGCAGTAAGAGCACATATAAAGTTGGAAACTATGAAACAGATACAAACAGTTCTGTTGATCAGGAAAAATTTTACGCGGAGCTTAGTGATCTGAAACGGGAGCCTGAACTGCAGCCTTCGAGCGGCGGAGCGGTAGACTTCTTGTCGCAAGATGATTCTGTATTTGTAAATGACAGTGGTGTTGGAGAGTCAGAAAGTGAACATCAGACTCCTGATGATCATCTTAGTCCAAGTACAGCCTCCCCTTACTGTCGCAGGACTAAAAGTGACACAGAACCCCAAAAGTCCCAGCAGAGCTCTGGAAGGACTTCAGGATCCGATGACCCTGGAATATGTTACAATACAGATTCGACCCACGCACAAGTTTTGTTAGGCAAGAAGAGACTACTGAAAGCTGAGACTTTAGAATTAAGTGACTTATATGTTAGTGATAAGAAGAAGGATGTGTCTCCACCTTCCATTTATGAGACAGGGGAACAAAAGCTTCAGACTTTAGACATCAGTAATAATTTGGAGAAAGAAAAGTTAGAGCATTCCAGACCCTTAGAATGCAGATCAGATCCTGAATCACCGATCAAAAAACCAAGTTTATCTCCCACTTCCAAACTTGGATTCTCCTACAATAGAGATGCAGACCTTACAAAGAAAAAACGTACTTCCCTGAGGCAGACAGAGTCTGATCCAGATACTGATAGAACCACTTTAAATCATGCAGATCATTCCACAAAAACAGTCCAGGTAAGTGAGTTAGAATGATGAATACCTATATTTAATAAATAAATAGTTATTCTGAATATTTTGGGGGGTTTTGTATTCATAGAGCACTTTCAAATGCTACAAATGATTAAAGGTAAAGTATAATTAACCATTGTAGAAAAATCTAAACTATACCTGCACTTCATTTAAAGTTTATGATATACTATTTTAAGCCTACAAATAAATCTGAATTTGAAGATTGAAGAGTAATGTCAGCTTTTCAAATCAAAATATTATTTACCTATAAAAACAGAACTTTTCACTGTAAGAATAAGTCAAAGATATTTCACTCTTCCATTTAGTAGGAATATCATTCTGAAAATATGTAATGCTAAATTAAATATTTCCCATTTGAAGTATTTTCTTCAAATATTTTAGTTGCATTGTAATTGGTGTTTTCAGTCCCATCTTTACTTGTGGTTAAAAATTCCAGTAACATCCAGATTCCTCCCCGTGAGGGGAATATGACACAAATTTGACCTTACAGTATTTACTATATTTAATTGAATCTCTGGGACCATCAATTATAAGATACACCATTATTTTATGTACCAAAAGGAAAGAAAGACATTGCCAGTAAACTATGATAAATTGTTTTATCACATGGAATTTTTATTTTATACTTATTGAATGAATTCTTTTAGACTTATTCAAGCATGGGTTTTTTAATCATACAATGCTTTTATGTATATACATAAAAAAGTTTAAGTAAAGTTAATTGGTTAAGGTATAATTGATTTAGAATTAGAATTTAAAATCCAACTCTTCTGATCACTTTTTGATTTGGAATTGTTGGTGTGCCTGGTTTTCCACACAGTGTTGTCCTCTGTGCCATCAAGAGCATGATGTTACAGCAGTGGTTCTCAACGTATGATCTGGGGACCTCTGAGGCTCCCCTAATTTCTTTCAGAGAGCCCCCAAAGTTGAAACTATTTTCATAATAATAATAGAACATTATTCACCTTTTCCACTTTTGTTCTCTCTCAAGTGTACAGTGGTGTTTTCTGGAGGCCACACAATTTGTGATATCTCAAAAGATTGAATACAAAAGTACATATGAGAATCCAGCTGCCTGCTATTAAGCCAGACATAAAAGAGATCTCCAAAAAAATATAAAATAATGCCATTCTCACTTATTTTTTTTAAAGTACTATTTATTGTTAGAATGTTAACATCTAATGGGTTTATTATAGTTCTTTTTTTTTTTTTTTAAGATTTTTATTTATTTGAGGGGCACCCGGGTGGCTCAGTTGGTTAGGCGTCTGCCTTCGGCTGAGGTCATGGTCCCGGGGTCCTGGGGTCAAGCCCCGTGTCGGGCTCCCTGCTCCGCGGGGGGCCTACTTCTCCCTCTCCCACTCCCCCTGCTTGTGTTCCGTCACTCGCTGTCTCTCTCTCTCTCTCTCTCTCAAATAAATGGATAGAATCTTTAAAAAAAAAAAGATTTTTTTTATTTGAGGGAGAGAGCAAGCACAAGTTGGTGGGGGCGGGGCAGAGGCAGAGAGAAGCAGACTCCCCGCTGAGCCCGGAGCCAGACGCAGGGCTCCATCCCAGGACCCCAGAGATCATGACCTGAGCCGAAGGCAGCTGCTTAACCAACTCAGGCGCCTCATTATAGTTATTTCTAAAGGAATGAATAAATAAGTATTTTCAACATTTCTCAGTTTTAATTTCCAAAATGATAAGTATAAATAGTTATAACCCACATAAACAAAAGCTTTTTGAGATCCACAATAATTTTTAAGCACGTGTAGGATTCTGAGACCAAAAAATTTGAGACCCTCTGAATTACAACATTTCTCTGCAGTTGTCTCTGGGGTTTTCTTTTCAGTAATACCCATTGATAATAGCACTTTCTTGACCTTATCAGAAGGTCCCATGATAAGATTTTCAGACAATAACCTGGAGTTATATTCCATTTTTAAATATTACTCAAGGGGTTGTTAACTGAAACATCAAGGAATTGCAGTCTTGCCACCCGAAATATCAAGCACATGCATATGTAGGCATTGATGGCTTTCTTGACTACCACCTGGCTGACAGAGATTATAAGATGCCATCAATTTTTTTTCAGAGATGTTAAGAAAAAATGTATATCTTTGAATCAAAGAAATATAGTAGCTCACAAAGCAAGCCCCTGTCCTCCTCATCAAAAATCTCAAATCAAAGGTTCTAAGTACTATAACTTTTAGTACAAAAAAGCTTTCAAGTGATCAGAGTGTCCATACATAACAGATAATCGAGAAACATCTAGTGGGGCGCCTGGGTGGCTCAGTCGGTTAAGCATCTGGCTTCGGCTTGGGTCATGATCCAGAGTCCTGGGATTGAGCCCCACATCAGGCTCCCTGCTCATTGGGGAGCCTGCTTCTCTCTCTCCCTCTGACCCTTCTCCCCCAGCTTGTGCTCTCTCTCTCTCTCTCTGTCTCTCCCTCAAATAAATAAATAAAATATTAAAAAAACTCTTTAAGAAACATCTAGTGATTAACAACTGCAGAATTTGGTGAGCCTAAGTTCTAAGTATTATCCAAGACAGATTTTTCTTATAACCCAGATTTTTAAGGTAAATGTATTTGGTTAAATCTCGAAATTGATTAATGTTTAAAAATTAAAAATACACCGGACTGGGAATCAGTACACCTGGATTCTCATCTTGGCTCTGCTAATAATTACCAGTGTGACATGTTAATTAGCCATTTAAATTCTTTTAATCTGATTTTCCACATATGTTAAATGAAATAATCTCTAAGAGTCTTTTTAGCTCTAAAACTCTATCATGCTTTGATGCTATTCAGGAGGTTTAAATGATGTACAGTAAATCCACGGGATAATAGAGGCAGTATCTATTTACAACTTCATATATATTTGTTTATTGTCCATTGGTTTAATGGTCAGAATTTTGTTTAGGGTCAAGTTAAAGGTTTGTTGTTTTTTGTTTTTTTGTCAGAAGTACTGCATGACCCAAAAAATTGTAATGTGACTGCAATATTTCATAGGTTTTTAAAATTGGGCAATTTTAGCAGCTAAATTTAAATAATAAAAAAATCTGTTTTTCTTTTACATACTGCATTTCATCAGTGCTAAGATATGCATCTTTTTATATTTTAACTTCTCTGAAATCAAGTTCCTACTTATAATAGATGGTATGTTAGAGTTTGACAATGTTTGTTCTTTCTTAGTTGTTCATAAAATAATAGTATGTCTAGTAACTAATGGCATTAGATTAGAGGAAATTTGATAATTTAATATGGCTGTATAGACTTAAAGTCATAATGTTGCTCATTTGAGTGGCTAATACATATGATGACCTTTATATATCTTACACATATCCCTCTTAAACTTTATAACCCATGAGGTAAGTGGTTAAATTCTATTTAATATATGGGAAAATTGGAGTTTACAGAGTTGCCTAAGATCACTTAATAAGTGTTAAAGTTTGAATTCAAAACCAACCTCTTCTGACTCCAAAGTCTGTGCTCCAAAGTCTGTGCTCCATAATATCTCTTCATTTTTGACCATAATAGCACTAAAGATAATCAGCCCAGATGTAAAGTAGCCAACTTTACTGAAGGGCAATTTAGCAATGTACATCAAGTCCCTTACAAATGTTTATCTCATTAGATTCTACCTCCAGGAATTATTTCCCCTAGGATAATCAGAATTGTATACAAGAATTTATATATGAAGATTTTTTTTTTTTTTTTAAAGAGAGAGTGGGGTGGGGAGGAAGGTGCCAGTGGTAGGGGGAGAGGGAGAGAATCTTAAGCAGACTCCATGCCCAGTGCAGAGCCCAATGTGGGGCTCAAACTCATGACCCTGAGATCATGACCTGAGCCTAGTCAAGAGTCAGACTCTTAACTGACTGAGCCACCCAGGCACCCCTATACAAAGATGTTTATAAAACATTGTTAATGATAGTGAAAAATTATAAACAACCTAAATACCCAATAATATAAGACAAGTTAAATAAAGTATGATGCATCTGTATTAATAGAATGCTAGGTGAACAGTTTAAAAGATTATGTTTAAAAATATTTTTAAAATATTTACATGAGAATATTCTCACAATAGAGTATTAAGTTTAAAAAGCATGATTCTACAGTGATTATCTCTGGGTGCCAGGATTGCTAATTATCTTTGTTTTTTATTTTTAAATCATTCTTTTTTATTGAGCTATAATTGACATATTATATTAGTTTCAGGTGTATAACAATTATTTGATGTTTGTATACATTGTGAAATGATCACCACAGTAAGCCTAGTTAACATCCATCACCATACATAGTTACAAAAATTTTTCTTGTGACCAGAACATTTAAGATCTGCTGCCTTAACAACTTTCGTATATGTAATACAGTATTACTAACTATAGTCACCATGCCATACATGATATCCCCACGGCTTATTCATTTTATAACTGAAATTGTGTACCTCTTGACCCCCTTCACCCATTTTGTCCACATCCTACTCCCAGCCTCTGGCAACTACCAGTCAGTCTCTGTATCTGTGAGCTTGGTTTGTGGGTCTTGAGGGGGTTCTGTTTTGTTTTTAGATTCCACATACAAGCAAGATCATATGGCATTCCTTTGTCTGTGTTACTTATTTTGCCTAGCATAACGCCTTCAAGATCCATGCATGTTGTCACAAAAGCAAGATTTCATTCTTTTTTTATGGCTGAATAATATGCCACTGAGTGTGTGTGTGTGTGTGTGTGTGTGTGTGTGTGTGTGTATCACAGTTTTGTTTTTATCTATCAGTGGGCATTTAGGTTGTTTCCATACCTTGGCTATTGTAAGTAATGCTGCAGTGGGGGCACCTGGGTGGCTCAGTCAGCTGGGTGCTCGACTCTTACTTTTGGCTCAGTTTGTGATCTCATGGGTTGTGGGATCAAGCCCTGTGTTGGGCTCCATACTCAGCAGAAAGTCGGCTTGGGGATTCTCTCCTGCTGCCCCTCCCCAACATGAGCACCATGAGTGTGCACACACACGCGGTCTCTCTCTCTCAAATAAATAAATCTTTAAAAATAATAATAATAGAGGCACCTGGGTGGTTCAGTCGGTTAAGCAACTGCCTTCGGCTCAGGTCATGATCTCAGGGTCCTGGGATCAAGCCCTGCATCAGGCTCCCTGCTCAGCTGGGAGCCTGCTTCTGCCTCTCCCTCTGCCTGCCGCTCACCCTGCTTGTGCGCCCTCTCTCAAATGAATAAATAAAATCTTTAAAAATAATAATGATAATAATAATGCCACAGTGAACATGGGGGTGCATACATCTTTTTGAGTTAGTTTTTTGCATTCTTCGGCTAAATACCCAAAGGTGGAATTTCTGGATCATATGGTAGTTATATTTTTAATTTTTTAAAAGATTTTATTTATTTATTTGACAGAGAGAGAGAGAGATAGAGAGGGAACACAAGCAGGGGGAATGGGAGAGGGAGAAGCAGGCTTCCCACGGAGCAGGGAGCCCGATGCGGGGCTCAATCCCAGGATCCTGGGATCATGACCTGAGCCGAAGGCCAACGCTTAATGACTGAGCCACCCAGGTGCCCCTATTTTTAGTTTTTTTGAGGAACCTCCATCCTGTTTTCCACAGTGGCTGCATCAATTTACATTCCTACCAACAGTGCACAAGGGTTCCCTTTCCTCCAGATCCTCACCGACATTTGTTATTCCTTGTCTTTTTGATAATAGCCATTCTAACAGGTGTGAGGTAATAATTCCTTGTGATTTTAATTTGCATTTCCTTGATAATTAGTGATGTTAAGCGTCTTTTCGAGTACCTGTGGCCATTTTTATGTCTTTTTTGGGGAAAATGTCTATTCAAATCTTCTGCCTGTTTTTTAATTGGATTGCTATTGAGTTGTGTGAGTTCTTTATATATTTTGGATATTAACCCCTTCTCAGATACATGATTTGCAAATATTTCCTCCCATTCAGTAGATTGCCTTTTCATTTTGTGGATGGTTTCCTTCACTCTGCAGAAACTTTTTAGTTTGATGTAGTCCCACTTCTTTATTTTTGCCTTTGTTGCCTTTGCTTTTGATATCAAATCCAAAAAGATCATCACCAAGACCATTGTTAAGGAGCTTACCACCTGTGTTTTCTTCTAGGAGTTTTATGGTTTCAGATTTTATGCTCAAGTCTTTAATTCATTTTGAGTTGATTTTTGTATATAGTGTAACATAGGCATCCAGTTTCATTCTTTTGCATGTGGCTGCCCAGTTTTCCCAACACCATTTATTGAAGAGACTGTCCATTCCTGATTGTATATTTTTCGCTCCGTTGTTGTAAATTAATTGACCATATATGCTTGGGTTTATTTCTGTGCTCTCTATTTTGTTCTTTTGATCTATGTGTCTGTTTTTATGCCAGTACCATACTGTTTTGATTATTATAGCTTTGTGATATAGTTTGAAATCAGGGAACATGATGCCTCTGATTATTTTTCTTTTTCGTTTTACTTATATGTATTTTTAAAAATTTTTTTAATAAATATGAATCACATTTATAATCAGAAAAAAGTTTGTTTCTGTGTGCTCTTAAGACCAAAGCAGTCTTTCCCTGTCTATGTAGCTAACTGGAATCCCTAAAGATCTGTAGACTCACAGAATTTAGAACCAGTAGGATTTTTTTTTTTTAAGATTTTATTTATTTGAGAGAGAGAGAGAGCATGAGTGGTGGTGGTGGGGGGACATAGAGAGAAGGAGAAGCAGACTCCCCGCTGAACAAGGAGCCTGATGCAGGGCTTGATCCCAGGACCCTGGGATCATGACCTGAGCCAAAGGCAGATGCTTAACTGACTGAGCCACCCAGGCACCCCTAGAGCCAGTAGGATCTTAAAGATGATATACTCTAATCACCAATTTTAGAGCTAGTGGGATTTTAAAAATGATCTCCCCTCATTTCAAATATGAGGCAATTGAGAGGATTTTAAAAACAAAATAATAGTTAACATTTATCTAGTGCTCAGTACATTACTCTGTGTCACTTAATCTTTATCCTTGTGAGAGTTGATCTGTTTTTATCCCCATTTTATAGATGAGGAAACTGAGGCTTAGAAGGATTGAATAACTGTTCCACAATTGGGTGATGTATCTAGTATTTGAACCAAGGTCTTTCTTTCTCCAAGGTTCTTATGTGTCATGTAATGGAATACAGTATAGCTTTCTAAGTGACCGTTCAATGTTACATTGCTTATTATTAGTGGAAGAAGGATTAATAGCCTGATGTCTTGACTGCAAATTCAGTGTTCATTTAATTAATCTGGTCTGTTTTAGAGGAAGTGTTGATTTGTAACCAGTTTAAATGCAATGCCCAGTTCTATTCTATTATGTCCTATTAACATGATGAAAAATCTATCATTATCACTTATACATTTCAGTTATATCTTTTAAGTGAAGAATTTTTGTTTAATCCTCTTAAAACCTTGGGTGATGAAAATGTTCTGGAATTAGATAGTGTTGACGGTTCACAACCTTGTGAATATAGTAAAAACCACTGAACTGGATACTTTAAAGAAATCTTTCCTTGCTTAAGATTGCAGGAAAGAGTTTAAAAATAGTTATATTTATTTATATTAAAACATAAAAATCTCAATGAAACCAAAAATGATGTAATAATTTTTTTTTAAGTTTCACTTTATACCAAAAACTATGTTTACTGTTTATTACCTCTTCCTTGACCGTGAATGCTACTTACAGTTGAGCCAAAACTAAACAATAACAGGGAAGTAAAAGAAATTAAATATCAGAATAATAGTAATAGCTGTCTAAAGCCAGAAGTTGGCTACTTTTTGGAAGGAAAAAGGAATTTGAACTATAAACATTATGGATATTTGTACTTTGAATTAATGTATCATTTAAGAACTCATTTCCATTGCCGGTCATTACCTGTTGTTATCCAAAAATATATTGTAAGATTACAAATTAATCCAAGAAAATACTCTTCCAATTCTGATGTGGTTAATTGTTTTGTTGTAAGGTAAGTAAGCATTGGTGAAAACTAGTTTTATTTTTTTTAAACAAAATATGATAGCTTTGAATTTTCTATAAGTGTTAATTGTCAAGGATTTAAGGGATTATTGCCACAGATGTTTAATATCTTTCAACATACAAATTTGGAAGACACCTTGTTATCAGTCCTATAAAACTGTAAGAAATAAAAATTTTTTAAAATGTCTTTCCCAAGTTAGACTGTGATTAGCAAATATGAAGAATGTATATAATATGCATATGGACATTATACTTTATGGGAATATATTCTAATACAGATGGAAATTAAATGTAATCCAGTTTTAGGCAGCAAAGATATATTTCTTGTGTATCAAGACTTTCTACATTTTCTAGTCAACATTAATATTTTCTTTAAGTAATCTCATAAAACTACAGTCTTATTCCTGATCTCTATTATTTTGACAGATAATGAAACCATTGATTAATTTATAAATATAGATTATATGGGGTTTTTTTGAGTTCCTAATTCTGTATTTTTGCTTTTAAGCATCGAATGTTATCAAGACAAGAAGAACTTAAGGAAAGGGCAAGAGTTCTGCTTGAGCAAGCAAGAAGAGATGCAGCTTTAAAGGCAGGCAATAAGCAGAATATCAACGCAACCACACCACTCTGCAACAGGCAGCTAAGTGATGTAAGGAATATTGGTTAAAAAGCCATAAATTGTTAATTGCAATCATGGGGGTGAGGGGAGTAATTTATTTATAGTTTTGCTAAGTCATTTTTTTAAAGTTTTTAATTTCAGTTAGCTAATGTATAGTGTTACATTAGTTTAGGTGTACGATATAGTGATTCAACAATTCTATACATCACCCGGTACTCATCACGATGAGTGCCCTCCTTAATCCCCATCACCTCCTTCACCCATCCCCCTCCCCACCTCCCCTCTGGAAACCATCAGTTTGTTCTTGCTAAATCATTTTTCCAGAGACTTTGTATATGGGAGGGGTAACTTGGTACATTTATTGAGCTGATAAATTCATACATGGAAGAACATGTTGTAGTTATTCCTATACAGCAGTGTTAGCTATGAGGAAAAGTAAGATTTTGGAATATAATTTCTACATACACATGAATAATCTATTTTTCTTAATTTACATTTTATAATTTTATTATACTTTGTTTAAGATTGTATTTTAGCTATGGAAGTTAATTTTGTTGGAAATATTAGAATATAATAATGATGCCTACCATTTATTGAATAGCTACCATTTAATGCAGGCTCTATAATGGATATTTTATATAATTTTTATTTTACTTAACCCCATGAAATAGATGTTCAACTACTTTCCAGATAAGAAAACTGAGGCTGATAGGTAAGGTAATTTGTACAAAGTTGCAGAGTTAGTAAATGATAAATCCAGGATTTGAACTTGAGCTTTCTCAGACTGTAGAATCAGTGCTCTTTTCTATCATATACTGCCATCCCTATATTAAATCATGTTTTTCGAGGTGCCTGGGTGGCTCAGTCAGTTAAGTCTTTGGCTCAGGTCATGATCCCAGGGTCCTAGGATTGAGCCCCATATCGGGCTCCCTGCTTAGCTGGGAGCCTGCCTCTCCCTCTCCCTCTGCCTGCCGCTCACTCTACTTGTGCTCTCTCCCTCTCTTTCTCTCTGTCAAAATAAATAAATAAAATCTTTCAAAATAAATAAATAAAAATAAAAAAATAAACCACATTTCTGTACATATTTTTGTGTAGTGCTTCACAATAATAATGAATATATGATAATAGAAGCCCTTAAATTTAAGAGGATAGGAAACTCTTCATGAATCTGCAAACTATGACATCCTGCCTTACCATCAAACTCACATATACAAAACTGCATGCTCTTTTTTTTTTTATTAAGATTTCATTTTTTTCAGAGCAGTTTTAGGTTCACAGCAGAATTGAGAGGAAGGTACAGAGATTTCCTATATACACCCTGTATCTACACATGCATGGCCTCTCCTCTTAATGACATCCCACACCAGAGTAATACATTTGTTAGAACTGATAAACCTACATTGACACATCATAATCTCCCAAAGTCCATTGCGTACATTATGGTTCCCTCTTGGTGTTTTACATCCTATGAGTTTGGACAAATGTGTAATGAAATGTATCCATTATTATGGATTTTCTATTGTACCTGTTCATCCCTTCCACCACTCCCAAGTCCTGCAACCTAATTTTACTGTATTCATGATTTTGCCTTTTTCAGAATGTCATATAGTTGGAATCATTCAGATTGGCTTCCTTCACCTAGTAATATGCATTTAAGGTTCTTCCGTGTTTTTCACGGCTCGAAAGATCATTTCTTTTTAGTGCTGGATAATATCCCCTTGTTTGGATGTACCACAGTTTATCCATTCACCTACTAAAGGACATCTTGTTTGCTTCCAATCACTGTTTGTGATTGATGAGTAATAATCATGGTATCTCATAAAATATCTCATTGTTTCTTGGACTGCCACCAATGTGACTTGGGTTGGTTGGTCTCGTATTCATTTATTGTTATAGTTGTTGTTTTTCCCAGAAAGAGCAGCTGCATGCTGCATGGCTAGCTGGTCACTTTGTTGCATTTGTTTTCCATTTACCCAAAGTTGTATCCTACTGCAAATGAAACCATGCTTTAAACAGTCCCAAAGATATTTTCTTTTTTTTTTAAAGATTTATTTATTTATTTATTTATTTGAGAGAGAGAGAGAGAGAGAGAGAGAGAGAATGAGAGACAGAGAGCATGAGAGGGAGGAGGGTCAGAGGGAGAAAGCAGACTCCCTGCTGAGCAGGGAGCCCGATGCGGGACTCGATCCCGGGACTCCAGGATCATGACCCAAGCTGAAGGCAGTTGCTCAACCAACTGAGCCACCCAGGCGCCAAAGATACCTTCTTTACCCTTCCTCTTTCAGGTTATCTTCTGCTGCGTAAAAAAAAAATCACCTTACTGGCATGAAACAGCCATTGGTTATGCTCACAGATTCTGTGATCTAGGCATTAGGATAGGATACTGTAGGAATGGCTTATTTCTGTTCCACAATGTCTGGGACTGGGTTTTGGCCAGGACCTCTGGTAGACCATCATTTGGAATACCTACACATAGCCTCTCCATATGGTCCCTCCACTTGGGCTAGTTTGGACTTCCTCACAGCATGGGGCTGAGTCTATGAGCAAATGTCCCAAGAGAGTAAAGGAGACATGCATGGCATTCTTACGATCTAGCTTTAAAAGTCTTGTTGCATCACTTTGCTATACTCGTGGCCTAAGCAGACAGAAAGCTCCACCCAGGTTTAAGGAGCAGAGACATAGACCCCACACCACTGAATGAGAGGTGTAGGAAGAGTATGTGGCATAGGAGATACTGTTGCAACCGCTTTACTCCCTTATAGTTTAAACTCGTTTTGGGGTACCTGGGTGGCTCAGTCAATTAAGTATCTGACTCTTGATTTCAGCTCAGGTCATGATCTCAGGGTCATGAGATTGAGCCCAGCATTGGACTCCTCTCTCCATTTCCCTGTCCACCCCCCCAAAATAAAATAAAATAAAAAATAAACTCAATTTTAAAACTTTCTTGTGCATTCTACTGTAGCTTATTTTTCAGACAAGTCAAGCCCTGTATAGATGTGTTATGAAGAGCATCAGTTTAACGAACTAAATGTTATATTCTATGACTATTGTTCTAGTTTTGACACTTGATACTCTGTGGGGTTTATAGCTTATATTAATGAAATGATGTAAGAAGGAGAATATAAAATGGCAGATCAGTTCAGTTGCACAAATACAGAAATTAGACCTTCCTGTTGCTTTTTAAATTTCCAGTTTGATATCAGGTTGATATTTTTTCCAAGGACATGATAGTTTTCTTAATTTCATCATTTTCTTTTTTTTTTTTAAGATTTTATTTATTTGACAGAGAGAGACACAATGAGAGAGGGAACACAAGCAGGGGGAGTGGGAGAGGGAGAAGCAGGCTTCCCACTGAGCAGGGAGCCTAACCCGGGGCTTGATCCCAGGACTCCAGGATCATGACCTGAGCCAAAGGCAGACGCTTAACAACTGAGCCACCCAGGCTCCCCAAACCCACTCATTTTCTTTATCATTTCTGATAGCTCTTGTACATACAGATTAGAATTATTTAACAATACTGTCCATATTTTGGAAAACTAGTATAGCCAACTTGGGACACAAAAGGAAAAGGGAAAATGCCCAATTTCATCTCTGGAGCAATTGAATGTGAATTAAGTGATACTAAAACTGGAAAATGCTTAATTTCTCTAAATCTGGTTTTCCATTTATAAAATGGAAGCAAAATTCTTTTTTTTCGTTGTGTGACATTCAAATTAATAGGTGTCCATGGTGAAGGGAGTAAGGGAACCATGACTAATGCCATTCCCACTTCAGTGTCAGCATCTCTTTCACTCTGAAGAGATCAAAAGACTTCTGGTAACTAAAAAGAAGGTCTAACTAAAAAAAAAAAAAGCTGGCATCTAATTTAGTGAACTGATTACTACTATTTTCACTTGTTTATGCGCTTTAATTTGTGCCTTAATTTACAGTGCTCTTATTTTAAATTTTATTGTAAATTATGTTACCCATCATAATGTAGGCTACTGTCCTGAAAGTCAAGTTGCTGGAGGGGAGAGATATACTTGCTGCTACCCACTGCTTTTTGTATTCTTAGTTTACCTGAGAATTTCCATGAGTTTAAAAAAAAAAAAATTGGTACCCAGGAGTGACCTTAAGTATTGAATAAATGAGACACTGTCCTTGAATCTTTAAGAGTTCACTGAAGAGCTTACTGTTCCATACTCAAAATTGACTCCACGCTGATTTAGGACTTTGTCAGCAAATTCTATCTTTTCTCCTTATGAACTCTGCTTCTTTTTTGTTTTTTGAGAGAAAGAGAGCGTGAGCAAGTGGGGGGAGGGAGAGAGACTCTTAAGCAGGCTCCATGCCCAGCACCAAGCCCAACGTGGGGCTTGATCTCATGACCCTGAGATCATGACCTGAGCTGAAATTAAGAGTTAGATGCTTAACCGACTGAGCCACCCAGGTGCCCCTGAACTCATTTCTATAAAATTAACCTAGGACCTTCTGATGCACACCAAGAAGAATGAGAAAAGCTATTTTAATAATTGATGTTGGAGTACTTGAGGCATATAGTGCATGGGACAGTGTCCATGTACTGAGTATAGGTTCACCTCCTTTTAAGACTTTTGTGTCTAGTTCTGGGCTGAGAGAAAGTGAGAATTTACAGAGGATTCAGAGAAATAAAGGATTGGAAGCAAATATCTACATATATGGAAAGACAGGCTTATAAAATATAAAGAAGAGAAAACCGGGAAATAGTGTTAAGTACTAATTTGAGTATATGAAAACTACTTGGGCTTACCAAGAGAGTAAACTTCCCAACTTCACAGCATGGCCTTATACCAAGGTCCTTGCAAATCCTGTTCCCTCCCTTTCTATCCTTCTCTCTCTCCTCTCTCTCATTATTCACTCCACATTCGAGCTCTACTAAGTTGCTTACAGAGAGAATGTGGCATACTCCTCAATTCCTGCGTCAAGCATTGACTGTTCTCTCTCTGAAATGCCCCTCTTTCCTTGTTAGTTTCCACTGAAATACCTCTTCTAGGAGTATCTGTGTCATGACTCCTAACAGTAAAGCTAATTCTCCTTCCTTTATCTTTTTGTAATATGCTGTACATACCTCTCCCATTGCATTTATCCCATACCATTATCTAATTACACATCTTTCTCCCACTCAGCTGTGAGCTATTCAAAGTACAAGAACCTGGTATTCCCATCACCAAGTTTTAAGTAAATGTTTATTCAATGATTAAATGAAGGGAATAACAACAGACTATTTTTTCATATTTTCTCAGTGTCAACTAATAAAAACATGAGCTTAAACATGAAAAATTTGGGTTACTATAGGGAGTTTCTTGGTAGTAAATGTTTGTAAACAGGGAGGATATCTGTCTGAAAGTCTTTAAAGCAGAATTGATTATCACTGAGCAGAAAAAGTTGAAGTGTCCGTTCCCATTTCTTGAGTCAGTTACAGAGATGACACTGGCCACCTTGGGACTTAAGGTTCCCTGTATCAACCTTTTCTTCCTTTCTTGAATCCTACGTTGTGATACCTTTCTTTGTTGTTATGATGTGTACGCACCAAATCCTTACACACACACACCTGTCCTTCCCATATGCTGGGACGTCTGATTAGAGTTCAGCTCCCAACTCTGCCTTGAAGCACACCACTCTACCAACATTCCCTCTTGTATAAATTAGTATAGCTTTAGGCTGGAGGGCTGGGAAGCAATTTCTAAGACACTGAAAACAACTCCTGGTAATATTATCTGGTGGATTCTTATGTACAGACTCTACTTAAGTTATCCTCAGGAAGGATTCAAGCTGTAACTTATTTTAAATGGCAACTCACAAACACAGATATTATAAACCTTTGAATTTTTCTTAATTTTTGTCAAGACCCGTATTGCATGTTTTAATGAGAACTGGCTAAGCTAGCACATATTGCATTAGATCTCTTTTAGTAGTTTATATGATTCATTTGTGTGTCTGTGCCTTTAGATGTTCATTTAACCTGTTTCAGGTGTTTCCTGAAATTATTTTTCTTATGGAAAACAGATTTTATTGCTCTGAATCACTGTAATTTGTATTTTTTTGCTTCCTATTCTTACTGTTCTGTGAAGATTTTCATGTTACATTTTATTAATGCAAGTTTTTGGTATGATATTTGTTTTGTTCATGGTTTTCCACATGCACTTAAAATAATGTTTTTCAAAGTACAACTCGAGTTTGGCAAGTTCAATAGTCTAGCCATTATATAATCCAAAGGAGCCTCCTTCATTAAATAGTATATTTAAACACACACTCTGAGAGAAATATAATAGTTTTTTTCAAGAAAAAAAATTCCTTTTTTATTATTTTTCATTACTCATTTTCTCCAAACACTCTCTTCCTAAGAAATGCACAAAAAGACTTTTAACAATCTATTTCAGACTCTTTTGCTTATTACTTTGCATTAGAGTATAATTGCTTTTTAAAAAATACATTTAATAAATCCATTACTTTTAATAATGCTCATGTAATTATATAGATCACTGAAGGAGATGTTTGTAGTTATGTGCTAATGTTTAGGATCAATACACTCCAAGAATAAGGGATGAGAGTCCTGCTGCCCGCAGTCCTTGAAATTGTCAGGATATTTGTGAAGCACTTTGAACATATCAGAAGAATGATGCCATATAAGTTTAATTATTACTTTTATGTTTTTAAGAAAGAATAAAATCTATTTTATAAGTAGAAAGTCTAAAAAGAATTGGGGTAATTCTTTATAAATATGTTTGTTTTTAGTTTTTTCAGCTGTAAATTATATAGCATAAAAAAATGGTTTGCAGATACTTGTTGGTACCCAGAAGTTTTTTTTTTAAAAGAAAGATCGGAAAAGAATGAAAACATTATAAAACAGACTTAAAGTTTTTTCCTCAATTTTAATCTGCAAGGATAATGAGTGACTCATTATAATCAGTTGGGGTAGGAGCCCATCCTCACGTAATAGGATCAAACTGCAAGATATTAGCAAGTCCTAGAAGGTTTGCAGTATCCATTTTTAAAAGTTTGCAGGAATATTTGAATCCTCTAAATAAAACTGTACGTGGAAAAGGAATTTCAGTTTGGTCAGTCTTTAGTTAACTGTAAGGACCAGTAATAAAAAAAAAAATACAGTGACCTTTTTTTTCCCTGCTGGTCTTAAGTAATGAATCCAAGTCTTATTTGGTGAGAACCAAAAGAATGTAAACTGCTCTTCTGCAAATTAAACCTTTAACAGGTATTTTGTTGCTGGGAAGAGTTAGCACATCAACCTTGTACTTTTGATGTTAATTGGAAAATATTGATTTAAATGGGACTAGTCTGTCATGCTGATAATTGTAGCAGATTTGGATAAGATCACTAGATCTTTTCCACATAATAAAAGAAGCAGTTACCATCCAATTGGTAAAAAACACTAACCATCATTTTGTTAATTCCTGAAGATAGAAACTTTTTGCATAGTTTTTATGTTTATGTGTATCCTAAGTATGTACCATCATAAAAATACATATAAGATTGTATTCTATGTTTATGAACACTGTGTTATAATGAAATGGCTAGCCTCTAGGAATTAAGCTTGAAAATTAAGGTCAGGCTAAAATTTTTATTTTTCCAAATTACACATGTTATCAATTCTATTACTAAAGAACTGGGTTAACTTTGCATTTATAAATTTAAAAGAAGAACATCAGATATTATAAAAAGAAATCTAAAACCTTTAATAGTATATGGAGTGAGAACTTTGTTTTATTTAGGGATTTTTATTCTCTATATGAACTGGAATGTCTATACCCAGGGCACTAAGATGAAAATGTATTCCTTATTTCTTACTCCAACACAATTGACAGAAGATTTAATGTACATAATCCGTTTCAGACCAGTAAGACACTTTAAATATATAGCTAATCTTTTTTACAGTTGCATTTTATAGGAGAAGAATACCAGTGTACTTCTATGTTCAGCATAAATGCCTCTGTACAAGGCAGTGGTTTTTATTCATTATGATTTAAATAATAGTTTATCTATTATGTCTAAATTTAAGTTGAAGTCTGCTACCTTAACAATGGCTACTAGACTTCTTAGAAAACATATTGTTAGCTTGCTAGAGTATCTTCAAAGTCACACAAAACACCATCATTGTTAGGAGGGAAAAAAACTCAAGCATCTTTTCTATTATGTGGGCAAAAACCCCTAGCCTCAAAAGTCTTATTTATTTGAGATTGCTGTGAATTCATGAAGCTAAGGCTAGATGTCTTAGCATCAGGAACACTCCTTTTATGAGACTATTAATGGCCATAGACATTTTCCATACGGCTGTTCAGTGCAGTGTTGAACATCCCAGGATGATATCACCATTACTAAGAGCTGTATTTTATATTGCCTATTCTGTTATTGCTCAGCATGCACGAGGGTAGAGTTAAATCTTTACTCATTTCATTTTTTAATGTTTCTTTTGTTCTCCTTATCATGTTCTGGCTTTCCCAAGGATATATGCCTTGAACGAAAAGTCACATGTGCATTACTAATTGTATGCTATTGTATTTACAGTTCCTAGTGGTGGCACTGTGAAGCTACTAATTCCTTTGCTTCACTTGATGTAAAATAATCTGAGTGTCTTTGATAGCAGTGAAACAGTATTAATTGTTTTGTACATTTTTTGGTCACTCTTCTTAGGTGGTCTTCATAATCTATTAGAACTTTAAGCCAGATTT